>NW_009198592.1:0-1606 GCF_000690835.1 Fulmarus glacialis | reverse complement strand
GGGATTCAGTGGTGGGTCGAGGCCTCTCCAAGGCCCCGCACACATCCCTGGGCATGCCCACAAAGACGGGTCCCTTACGCTGCCGGCCATGGGGAGGGGACGGCTGTCAGTAGGAGGTGACATCAGCAACCCTTGTGTCTCCTGCAGCCTGGTCCTCCTGGACCACAACACCCACTCCAGCTGTAGCATCTCTCAGAGACAACTCTGCATGTGGAGACCAGAAAGGCAGGTGTTGCAGCTGCAACTCATCTGAGCACTCCCCCTCAACCCAGAGGAGAGAGAATTTGAAACGCTGGGCTGCTGAACAAGGCAGGTCCTTTCTCCAAAGAACTTAAGCCCACAGGACTCCACCTTCTCCCCACTGCTCGCTTCCCAACCTACAATAAACCCAACCCAGGCAGATCTTGTCTGGATGAAC
The DNA here is from genome assembly GCF_000690835.1 of Fulmarus glacialis. NCBI lineage: Eukaryota > Metazoa > Chordata > Aves > Procellariiformes > Procellariidae > Fulmarus > Fulmarus glacialis. The sequence goes on along the minus strand of NW_009198592.1, from coordinate 1,188 downwards.
TCTTTGCACAACTTGCATCTTTCTTTGGAGGTTTCTGCAGAAACAAAGTTCTTTCTCAGGTCACTGGATAAACTTTCTTCCACACCAGACAAGCAAGTGGGAGGCCACACCAGAACAGAAGCAGGTGTCCAGCTCCACGTATGCAAGCCATGGGCTGCAACTGGGTGGCCAAGTTCCCAAACGGAAACCTGAGGCAGGAAGGTGTAAGGGTTGTGCAGCCCACGAGAGCTTCACTGACACCGGGATCTGAAGGCGAGGGGAGGGACAGCCAGAGCCTAGACGTAGTGGTGGGGTGGGGGAACCTGGACATAGGTTCCTGAGGCCATCTCTGAGGCCTTTGGGTATCTGAGACCTCTGCGTGGGCAGGGAGACGCGACATGGGGCGTAGCGTTACGTCCCCCACATTGGCAGTGGGAGAGAAGAGCAGGCAGAGGCTGCCCTGCCAGCAGGAGGCAGAGAAGACACAGCCTGTGATGGCTAAAATGCGCTGCCTTTCAGAGTGCTGGCCAGGGATGTCCCCCTCTCCTCTCAGCATCACTGATGGGACAAGGAGTCCTCGTGTCCAGCTTGGATACAGATGTCCTGCACTTAGATTTTAGTTTGCGGCACCCAAAATAAACTGTGATTTTGATCTCTTGTCCTCAGTTTCTACAGCACAGACATCTGTGTCTACAGGGCCTCCCTCTCCTTTGTGCTGGGGAAGGTGTTTTAAGATTTGTTCTTATTTCTCATTATCCTGCTCTGTCGTTAGTTGGCAATAAATTAAATTAATTTCCCCAAGTCAAGTCTGTTTCGCCCATGACAGTAATTGCTGAGTGATCTCCCTATCCTTATCTTGACCCATGAGCCTTTCTTCGTATTTTCTCTCCCCCGTCCAGTTGAGGAGGGGAGAGATCGTGCGGCTGGGTGGGCACCTGGTCAACCCAGGGTCAACCCACCACACCCCACTAGCAAGGCAAAGATGGGAAACGAATGACCCGCCCTGTTCCCCTCCCTCCCTGCACCACCCCTCTCACTCTGCCCGCTTCCCTCACAGTTACAAATTTCCTTCCGTTCGCTTTTTCACTTCCGCATCCCTTTTTCCTCCACAGGGTGGAGCTCAACGTGGTCTTAAGCATCCTTCTGGGCAGTCCCCACGGCACAGCCTGTTCTTCATTGAAGTCGGTAGCTCCTGATCCGCCATCTGCA
>NW_009198591.1:76336-88919 GCF_000690835.1 Fulmarus glacialis | reverse complement strand
GGAGCCGGTTGCAGAGCATCGCCCGGAGCCGCCGCCCCCACGGGCCTCCCTCGGCACCTCCCGCGGCTGTAACTGCGTCCGTCCTGGCTGCAAGTGGTGGGCGCTGTGAAGGGGCCTCTTCAGCGAATGAGCCTGAGGTTCACGAGTTGAAATGAATGAACGAACATAAATTTCTCTCTTTCTTCTCTGCCCACTTCTTTATACTGTGTGGTGATGCTATGGACCTGTGTACGTGACTCAGTTTGTCCTGTTTCTTGTACTGAAATAAAAAGTTGTATTCACTTGGGCCTTCTGAAAATTGCCAGCGCGTGTCACATACTCAGATATATAATTCCAATGAATTCATGCAGTTTTTGCAGGGAACCATGCATTTCTATTGTTTAAACTCAAAATTGAATTGGGAGTGGCAATGTGATCGTTTGGATTTGGGAACTCCCCCCCGTTTGGAACTACTGAATATGTAAAGCTTTTGGCTGCTTTATTTGATATGTTCAAGATGTCTACAAAATACCGTCATTCTTTTGTTGATGCTAACTTTGCCAGTCCCAAGTTTAAAAAAAAAAAAAAAAAGCCATGACATTTCCTTTGTTGTGAGATTACTTTTAAGATTTAATCTATTTGAAGTTTCTTTGACAGTAAGCACATTTGAATACTTTGATTGGTTTGATGATATAAATATATATTTGTACATATATTAACAAGTGTATACTTGAGTGGCAAGCTAGTCTATACTGGAAAGACCTCTGAACATTGAATTGCTAGAAAGGATTTGGAACTACATCTACACCTACTACATCTGAAATATTACTGGGATTGTGTTGCTTTATTATGAAACTGATAGTTTGGAAGGTTTTTTTTGGGTTTTTCCCAATTTTAGGTCACAATGGATATTGCAAGGGGGAGCTTGGATAAAATTTCAAGGCCTGCATCTAGCTCAAGGGCTTATCCTAATTGTAGATCTTTAAGTACATCTATGGAGTTATTAACACCAGAGCCACATATGCCAAAGGTCATTCTTTTCACCTTCAGCGGGTTAGAAACTCTATGCCTAATTCTTCTTAGTAGAATGCCAAAGAAATAAGATTCTGCTTTTTTAGCTTCATATAGAGTTCTGGGCTCTGCAGGTGTGCTAAGGGGTTACGTGAAAGTTCATGAATGTGGATTGCTCCTTATGCATGCATGGAATGATGTTTAATTTCATTTTTCTGAATATGTGTTACTTCTATATTTGCCACAAAAAGGGCTATTCAGCACTACAACCTGGAAAACTTGGTTGTCTTCCTCTTTATATTTAATCAGATTATTAAATAAATTCTATTTTAAGGAAAAAACATTTTAAATTCTGTCAATAATGTGTAGATACACAGTTATAGGCTGTTGATGCATGAGCCAGTATGTGCATAATTTCACTTCCCTCCCATTTGTGCTTTTAAATTTAAGTTGGAATAAAAATTATTTTGCTTATTAAAAGAAAGCATTTGAGCAATCCTCACAAGTCGAATTTTTGACTACAAGGCTTTCTCAGGATATGTTGAATCAAGTTTAAAAAAAAAATTCATGGTATTACAAGAAGTATGTCAGCTCCAGGGATTCATCAGAGTCCATCAGAAGTAGGTGTTCATCTACCCTCTGAGAAAATTAGTATCAGGGATTAACTTAATTTTGGGAATGGGATATGTGATATGGTTGTTGGGATGTAGGAGCTGGGATTTGAGAATTAGAGATTTAGATTGATTTACTTAAATTAGTCCAATTGTATTGTACCTCTGCTCACCTGTCTGTAGAATGGGATCATACATAGATGCTTCACCGAAGTATTAAAATATTTCTTTTATAGGTTCACAGTCAGGTATTAAGGTTAACATCAGATAACTCTGAATCCAAGTTCTGACTTAAACATCATAAGCTATTGCATGAAAATTGCAATTTCTTGAGACTGATGAATTAAGCTTTTCAGCCTTTCAAAGACTGTAAAAAACTCTATGGTATGAGCAAGAAAATGGGATGCTACCAGGTGCAGAGCACCCACAGTGTCAGGAAATGGATGAGGCTGTTGTACACAGAACAGAGACTCTTAACTTGTTGGCTGTACCTTCTGCTGTGGCAGAAATGGCATAAACCTTTGGAATAATTTCCTAGCCTGGCAATCCCAAATCTGGCAGTCTGTGGAATGATGAGCTTGAGAATCAATGTGATATCTAAGAAACAGAACTCTGTATCAGATCCGAAAATGGTTCTTTTGTTTAAGAAGTACTCTGCAGTCTTGTATAGAATCGTTGTTAGTCTTTGTGATAGTATGTGTTTATTGTGATTATCTTTTTCTTCCCCCCAAAGATTTCTATTTTTATGGTAGTAATTAATTTGCATTTCATAGGTTGATTCATTTGACAGTTTGGCTGGTAGTCATCAAAGATGCGGTCTAGGAGACTGCTGTCCAGAAGAATACAAAGGTGATGGCAGAGAGAAATCTGATGTCAAGGAAGTAAGAACAGATCAGCAAACGGCAGTGAAGAGTATGACCTTCTTTCTTCAGAAGTGTATACTGAACCCCAATGAGTTGTCAGGTGTGGGAATGACTAACACTTTCTTGTGTTGTGGCTAGACCAAATACCATGTTTGTATATTTTGGGTAAAATTCTAGTGGAGGGAAAAGAGGATGCAAGCAGGTAAAATTCTAGAAGAGAAGGACGTGTCAAAATTCATACCTTTACTTCTCTTCACTATTTTGAATCCATCTTTGAAGGATATATAGTGGTAATGGCAGTGAGAACACAGGGTATGTCTCGTGGCATCTAAGCTGTGACCTGCACCTTGGTGATGGCCTAAAAGATCAGGAGAGACCATCTGCATGTGTTCCATGAAATCATGTTAGAAAGTGTTTTCAGTAAGGTGTTTTTATCAAACTTTTCAGAGAGATCATGATCATTTGTTAGAAACTTTGTATCCTAATAATGGTCCACCAGTCCAAAAAATTGGAAATTATGGTTGTAAGTTATAGTATTTAACGATTGAACAGTGCTAATACTAGTAAAATACTTTAAATATAAACATGCAAGATCTCTTTTTGATGAAAGCACTTGTAGAAGTGCTTCAGATGTCATTGTTTTGGCATTCTATAAATGATAATAAATTAACTTTCTAGAACTTCTGAATATTTAAAAATAGAGAATCTAAGGCCAGTATGTGAAGCAGGAGGTTTGGATACCTTCTTCAAGTTCTTCCTGCTGCTGGGTTTAACATGGGTCCTGGTGTACTAGTACATATCATTTTTTAAATGGTAATCCACTGCAGAGGCTTTGTGGGGATCTCTAACTGACAAAAATGTATTTTGGTCTCTTAATTGTTAACATTTCAAACAGTGTCTTTAAAAGTTTATTTCACATCTATTTTATTGTGAAAGACTTTTTCCTGTATTTTCCAGGTGCTGCTGGGTTTAACATGGGTCCTGGTGTACTAGTACATATCATTTTTTAAATGGTAATCCACTGCAGAGGCTTTGTGGGGATCTCTAACTGACAAAAATGTATTTTGGTCTCTTAATTGTTAACATTTCAAACAGTGTCTTTAAAAGTTTATTTCACATCTATTTTATTGTGAAAGACTTTTTCCTGTATTTTCCAGGATGTATCTCTAATTCAGATTCTGGAGATGATAGCACTGAAACACAGACTTCGAAATTCTGTGAACCTTCCCAAGGAAAACTAAGTAATGCAAAAGCAGGTATTACTTTTCAGGGGTATAAAGTGAACAGTGCAATAAAACTTTTTTTTTCCTTGTTAATGCTTCTAGGAAAGTGTGTATATATTATATAGTTATAAAGAAATATTACAAATTGAAAATGTATATGCATTGTGATATTCAAGAGGTGTTGGATGAATTCTTTATTTAAAGATTATTTTATTACAGGATATTCACTTTCTTTAATGATAGGATAGCATTTGAATTTTACATAGATTAGGTCAACTTAATAAGGCAGAATCCAGTGGTGATTCTATCTAGTGCAGCAGTGCTGGTCGTCTAACATAATATTCATTTCTTCAGAACAGAAATTGGATAGAACTCAACTTCAAAGCTTCATTCAATAGTTTTAGGTCCAAATCCGTCTGCTGGGTTCAGGCCAGTTGAAATAAGTCCTCTTTTTTTATCTTCTTTCCTTGGGGCTTCCCTGGAGCTCAGTTGGATTTTTATAGCTCTCCGCTTGTTGAATCACTCATTTCTTTTTGTGGCACAAAGTAGACGAATGCATCACAGTAAATGCTTGGGATCAGTGGATGTGTAAAGCATTTGACCTTAAAAGATTCGCAAATGAAAAGTATTGCAGGACTCCAAAACTTGGAAGTCTGTGGGATAGAGACAGTGCCACAAGTGTTTCCTCTACTCTTGCTATGGAAGCTAAGTTTGACGAGAAAAGAGGGTAGAACATGAGGATGCTATAGGAAGGGGAAAAACTAAAAGTGATCAGGAATTGTAATCTGCATGTTTAGGGAAAAAAGAGACAATACAGAAATCTATTTTAATTAAATAATGGTAGTTTCCATAATGTTTCACCATTTCTATTTTTCAAAACAACATTTTTCTAGAACCAGTATCAGAATCTGGTTTGGCCGAGATGTAAGTCAAGACTGAAATTTCTATAACATTTAAAAGTAGAGATATTACAGAGTGTCTCTTAACCCCAGAATTATTCATTTTAATGAGTGACATTTCAACATGTATTCTACTAGTCAGCCTGAAGAAATTATTTTTGATTTTTAAGCTTATTTGTCTGTGTTTTTTGCTGATACTGTGGAGATGTCACTCTGCCATTATAAATTTGAATCAAATCACTTGCCCAAAATGGGGGGGCTCTTCCTCCCCAACACCCCCATATCCAACTGCTACAGCTAAAAGTTTGATTCAGCATTCTGTTACAAAGACTTTTCTATTTTCCCCTGCTACAAACAGGTTTAGAAATGAACATGATATATATGCTTGAGAATATTTGTACTCTTGTCTACAGTTGTTATCAAATTGCTTGTACTGCTTTTCAGGGTTTTTTTAAGTTGAAATGCTTCAAGCTAACATTAATTTTAAATATATTCTACAGCAAACTCTTCCAACGTGGAAGATTCTGAAGAAACAGATGCAGATCCTCAGATTCAAGCAGCTATGAAGAAAATGAATAAACTTGACGCAATACTGGCAAAAAAACATTTTAAGGAGAGAGCAATTAAAAAACAAGGCAAAGAAATGAGGGCAAAGCTCTGGAAAGAACTTCAGGTTAGAAGTATTCTAACTTACTTTGTAAATAGGATATCTTAGAGTAGTGTCTTGCGGAATTATCATATTTCAGATGAATTGTTTTATTAAATAACTCACAGTTGGCTGATTAAAGTGAAGAAATTGATCTTAAAAAGTAACTTTGAATAGGTTTTAATATATATTGGCTAGGCAGGCTTTGAAAGAAGGCCGTGGTCCTTAAAAATTGGTATGACCAACAGCCAAATGTAAGTTGTCTAGGTATGGTTTGCTAGCACAGTCTTATGCTTGAGCTCACTACTTGCAGGTACGATAAGGTGTGACAAGAGGTAATGTCTGTGAATCCAGACCTAAAAGCGTTTATTCTGCTCTAGTGTGACCGTTTTTAGGCCCATCTATTTCAGTACTGTCTATTATTGAAGAAACTAGAGATGCCCCCTGAAGAAGGCACAAGAACGCTACAGCACAAATTCCTTCACATTATTCTTATCCTGGTCTCTAGCAGTTGAATGTCACTTTAAGCCTTGAAACATGAGATTTAGTATTTCCTCTGAGGTTAAGTATTGTATAATTTACGTGAATACAAATGTCAGTTGCTAAAAAGACATGAATGCGGTTGGTTTGACTGCATCTCATAATTTCAATGGATTTGGACTGAGAGCCATATATACAATAGAGAACTTCGTTACCTTGTGAAATGTGTCTCCATGTAAAAGACAATATTTAACAGAGGCTTTAAAGTTCCACCATGCCTTTATCATAACTTCAGGAGATGTTCAGATAGCCTCAAGAAGAAAACAAAGCGATAAGTAAATGTTGCCGCTGAACAAAGAAGTTTTAATAGGGTCTGAAGTTCATTAGACTTGATAAGCAGACAACGTATTTTGGTTTAAAGTATTTACTTCAAAATAAATATATGCATGTATCTATATATTTATGCTTTATTTCTTTTGCATAGTCTATCAATACCACTGGAAGCCATGAGGAGATAGAAAACACAAAATTTTTTTTAGCTTTGATCTCATCATGGCAGGATACAGCTGGTAAGTAAGAAAGAGAAGTAAATACCCTGATATGATTATCCTGTATTTTGATTAATATTCATATTTTTGTTGGATACTATAAAAATAAAGCTTTCAAACCTTTACAGTAAAATAATATTTGCATGTAAAAGTACATCAAGGGAATATTTGAAAAATAAACTGAAATAATTTTTTTATTATCACAAATGTAGAAGTTGTACTTTAATTTTGTTTATAGAAACTGTATTTTTTCAAAGAACTGGCTACTCTAGAAGGGTAGAAATCCAGGATAAGTAAAGCTTGCATTTTTCAAGTTGATGGGAAACACAGATGATTTCAGAAAGGATGCATGACTGATAACACTGGTAAATTAAAGTAATGATAGCAGGTATAGGGAAAACGAAGACTGGGAACTTGCTGAAAAACTTGCATGTCTTTACCATTTTGGAACATCTGGGCAATAAGCAAGGATTTCAAAATTGCTTTGGTAAACGAACAAAATGATGAAGTTACTGATGTGTGGTTACTGGTAGTCTTAGTGAGAGAGTTTGCCAGGCTGGAGTACTTGGCGTAGGAATAGCAGGCAGTTAAAAAATATTAGGCCTAAAAATGTTACGTAGAAGCTCTAGGGATGTGGGCCCTGCCACACATGTATCTTGGAGAAGATTTTCATGTGGGATTGTTAGAGTGAGAAGGAAGCAATGGCAATGCCATAGTAAGGATCTCATAATATGACAGGTCCAGAGGGAGGGAAATCCTAAGTCTTTTTAGGAATTGTTAACAGAAGAACCAAAAGAATGGGACCAAATTATGATACTAACTACTGAGTTACATGTTGGAAAACAATACAGGAAGATGCATGCGCAGCCCAGGTCTTGGAACATGGTCCAAAAGGGAGTATGGGTCATTTACATTAAATTTGATTCTGATTATGTTACATTTAATCCACTTCTAAAAGACTTTAAGATTCTGAACGTGAGAGAGAACTTGAGTAAAAGGGATCGTCAAATAATATAGAGTGTGATTCTAAGGAAAAGGCGTGAATATGAAACATGAATTTAGTTTTTTTTAATCAGCTTTTTTTCTGAGAATTCTAGGGAAGAAAGTTTAGGATAGATGGCAATTTTAAAAAGTGAAACTATGTTAAAGACGTGCTAGCAGACTATTGTCAGGAAGAAAAGACCAGGAAGTCTGATAAGATAATTTCTGAGTTTCATCATGATATGACAATGAAGACAAAAATATTCAAAGTGGAAATGAACACACTGATAAGAATAAACATTTGCATTTTAGCCTTTTAGTAAAAATCAATTCCATCTTAAGTAGCATTTAAAACACTAAATTCTATTAAAAGTATACAAATTACTAAGGAAGGATTGAGTTCTTTAACAGGAAAGGTAAACAAACAGTTAATGATACAGAGAAGTGTGGAATGTGATACATAACAAAAAAAGACTAACTACGATCAAAATTACAGTGAATACCAATCATGTAAAACTTAAAGAAAAGTTTAAAAACTATTTAGAAATGTTTTCTTTACTGAGTCAGAAGGACACAATTCTGTTGGACTTCTAAAGCAAGTGATTGAAGCACATTCTGAAGTATTGGTATTGGTATTTTTCCTCAAGAACGCACAGAGGATGTGCATGCTGGCAAGGACCTGGAAAAAGAAAATATTGGGTATTTTAAAATGTCCTCCTTTTTCTTTCTGTGGCTAGACTCTTACTGGCGGAGACATTGGAACAAACTGTAGGCATCCTGCTCACAATGTCTTTATTGGGAGGGGCAGGGGGAACAAAAACAGACTGATGTCAAAACTGCTCGAGAGTGTTTTTAAAAAATTTGCTGTTTGAATACCCTGTCTCGGTGCTGGAGTTCTCAGAGATGTGTCAATCATATGCACATTTTGCATCCTGTCCTTCATCTGTATACCTTGGTTGAAAGGGTTTCTTGGTTGAAAGGAAACAGAATTGTGGTGCTGTCGCTAATGAGTGGTTTAGAGGCTGCTTTAAGCGGCCTCTAAACCACTCATTTGCGACAGGTACATCCCGTCTTTTTTCTTGCTGGGGAGAGGACAAGGATTTGAGGTCTGAATGATTATTGCTGAGCAAAAATCTGAGCTTGAATGTTGGAAGTACATGCATAATAATGGTGGCAATATGTGGTTAAAACATTTCAACAAAACTTATTATTACAAGGTAACCTACTTTTATTTCTATGCTAAAGTTTGCGTTATGAAGGGAAGAACACAGAATTTAATACGGGTGATATTTTAAAAGTCTCCAGTAGATGTCAGGATATAGTAAAAAACAGTAGGCAAGCAAGTCTATATGGTTGTTAATGAACTCCATACTTCAATTCCTCTTTTATTTCAAAGGTAATTCTTTGCTGTAGAGATTGTGTGCATCATATGGGTTCTGGTGTACCGTACTGGCAAAACTGCATAGTTTAGATTTATATTTTTCCTCCAGCTTGATCTTTATCTTGAATTTTCTGTGATATGCTAGTGCCTTTTTGGGTCTTATTTACTTATTTATTTAAATGAGTGCCCCAATAGCTGCCCTGATTGATACTGAAATGGAACGCAATTCATATATTTTGCTTTTCAGAGCTTGAATTTGATAAAGAGCTTTATTAAATACATCATATAGGGGAGTTATTTAATTATAGCTTTTAATGTGGCTGTGACATCAAACACAAGTTCTGGGTACAAAATCATTAATAACTTATGTGTCCCAGCCTCTCAGGCACAAAAAAACCTCTGACACGCTCATGGCAGAAATGTAAATCAGGATTTAATTAAATGGCCTTAAATTCATTCCCCTCTGTGTAACAAAATCATACTTTCAGTTGAGTCCATAAAACTTCATTATTACAGGATGTTGTTTGTTTTTTTTCATCGTGAAAAACACATTTTTCATATGTGATATATATGGTTCTCTGCAATACGAGTCCTTTTCCGTAAGAAAAGAGTATGCCAAGAGTATAGACTGCAAGTTAATGCTCTAACTTACACTTCCAGTTGATACATGTTAGTACCATGACTGAATTTTTTTGAGTAACTGAAACAACTCTTGCATGCTAGGGTGTTTTAACATTTTTTTTCTAGACTATACCCTTGACCTAAGCCACTTGGAAGTCTAATAATTCATGCACAGGGAGACACCAGCTGTGAAAATCTGGATACTTTATTCTCATTTAAACTTCTAGATGACTTGCCACATGGTGTCTGCAGAGGCTTTTGAACTTCAGGGCCTTGGGCTGTATCTTCTAGAGTGTAATTATTTGTCTTGTATGGGCAGTAGTTGTTAGAAACAAACCACAGCCATATGAAACAGTATAATTATTCATGAGACACACCTTACACTTTCCCCCCTTCTTTATTTCTTGAGAAATATGGTGGTGATGTAATTTATCCGAGTAAACGTCTTTAACTTTCATGTGTGAGATCTTATAGTATGATGTGCATGAAACTAGATCTTCTTTAAATACATTTCAATTAAATTTGGCTGAAAAAATTCTTTGCAGATCCCTCCCATGCTAAAGAAGATGAAATATCTACTTCAGTATTTCACACACAAATTAATCCAGAAGACTATGATTGCCATAAAACCCGACATAATCAGGGTAAGCTTTATTAATTGTATAGTTTGTATTTCTAGATATGGCAAAACAACGTGTACAATGGGTGGGTAATGAAGACTTGGCCTTTGTGGCTAGGCAAATGAAATCAGAAAAAGCAAGGTTGCTTAGTGGAATGGCAACAGTTCTTATTTTTTTACAAATGATAAAAGAGCATAATTTTGTTTGTGACTTATCTAAAACATTTTACTCAACATGCTAAGAAAATTTTTACTTTCAGGTTTATAAAACTTCTTTCTTTCATTGCAAAATGCTGAAGTATGTAACTGATTCATTGTAAAATGCATCACTGGTTCTTCATGGAAATTCTTTAAAAACTTGTCTTTGCTGTTATTCTAAGGTACTGTAACTTTCATGTATAGGCTTATATTCAAGAAACCATCTAAAAATGAAGAGTGGTGCTGTATACAGTTTCAACTGTTCTGTAATTTTTTTGTTTTCAGGAGAAATTGTATGGTTGTTGTGACGAACCTAAATCTTCAGACAACTCATTTTATATTTTGTTGTGCTGATTATTGTAAAGGCTGCATTGCTTTTACAGATTAAGTACTTTCTGGCAAAAATCAAACATCTGTGCTGATTCTTTTAGACATCACTTGTTTATGTGCACTGAATAGAGTTATCAAATGCTGGCAGTAGTGTAGTGTGTCCAACACTTCAAAATAAATGGAATTGTGCTTTTGTGACTCTGTTCTTTCACTATTTGAAATTTAAATTTGTATGGTTGAGTAACTTCTCACATGTGTTGTGACGTAAGAAGAATAGCTTCAGCTGCCTTTGCTATCAGCTGCAATTGTTTATTTCTTTGTCATCTACCATGCTATGTAAACAGGTAGAATCTATCTTCCTGGTGACTGCCTAAGATGGCAAGGATATAATAAACGGGTGTTCCTTAAGGTTGGACTATTGATGGCAGCAGAATCTCTGCACTTTTTGGAACGTGACTGCATGTTTTAACTTTTCAAACCTGGAGCTCAGCTCCCTGATCATTTTGTCACTTGTCTTAGTCCACCAGTATGTGACCTTAACTTTCTGTTCCTAAATGTTCTTCATGCTGGGTTGGAACAGTGCTGTGCTTTTGATTTCTCTGTCTTCCTACCACGTGTCTTCATTCCTCCCTTAAAATGAAGCTTGACCCTCATGCTTCCACCTTCACACTTACTCAGTTGTGCTGGAGTGTCCTTCAGTAGCAATGGCAGGTTTCATTACCAGTATTCAGGACAGCAGTGACTTCTAAAGCTCCCAGTTACAGGCATGGTTGGGAGTTGCTTTGCTTGCAGTATTTTGAGATGTTCTACATTCTTTTAATTTGGGAACACACTTACAACTTATGAGCAATAAATTACTTAAATGAGTTTTACTATTTCTGCTGGAGGCTTTTGATATGGTTTCTGAATAGCTAAGACTGTTTTGGTTGCTTTTGGATTTCTGTGTAACAGTTGTCATAAAGGCAGACCCTGAACAAGTGGAGCTTAACTTGTGAGGAAGAATGTATGTATTACTTTTATAATACTACTTTAGCAGTCTTATCAAGATTTGTACCAAATCTTTGAAATTTGTACCGAATCTACCAAAACTTGTATGCAAAATCTGTTGAGCTGTAGTGTGTCTTACCCATGGCAATCTTCAGTGTATTCCTTGTCCCAGTGATCTATGTCTGTCCCTTCTTTACTTCAGTGTTCTGAGATGTTCTGTATGATGGCTCCCTCTCAAAAATGCTTATTCTACAGTTAGAGAAAAATGTAGCTTAAAAGTAATGTTTCATATATGTTGCATGTTATGTTGGTGTTTTGCTCATTTCAGGATAAAACTTGTCATGTTTATATTGACTGGTAAATTCTTATATGACCCAGTTCCTTGATAGATTCAAGATGTTACCTGGTAATGTTAAAGATAGTTTGGGATGCTTTCAGTAAAAAGTTGTGCATTTGAACTGTGACAGGGTTTTCTTGGCCAGTTCCAACACCTCAGTCCTTTAGGGTTTACTTGCAATTTGAGAGTAAGTCTGATTGGTTAGAATGTTGCACAGTTTTTTATCCATAGTGTGTAAAAGGATGCACGGAATTTATTTCATATCTTTGGGAGTTTGCTTTCAGTCTACTCACTCTGAAAACAGTGTTACTTCCATGTAAACTTCCATAGCCTATCTTCTATTATCTAACATATTAAATTGAGTTTTTTCATAGGCAAGTAGCCCACCCATTTTTCAAATCTCTACTTTCCAGAAAAGCCAAAAGTACCATGCCTACTTTTGAAGTATTTTTTTATACTTAGAAGTTGGTTGTATTTGCTTAGACTTGTTATTTAACATGATAAATATTTGTTGTTCATAAAGGAATTGCTGTTTTAAAACTGGTAAAAGTCTTTGAAAAACTGAGTATGTGCCCATTTTTGTATGATGGATAGAAACCCATTGTTGAAAAAAAGTACATGTGATGTTGTCAGAATATCATGTGGCTCTTTGTTTTATAGTTTTAGAGCTCTATGATGAGTTTTATTTTTAAACAAAATTAGTTTTATAAGCCGTGTTATAATAATATCAACTATATCATCTGTTCTTCAGCTGTTTTATTTTAAAAAATGTACTTGATATGTCTCCAAATAGTTCTGTGGTTTTCAGAAAAATTATTGTCTGGTTTTGTACTGATGATAAAACTGAAACAATGATAGGGTTCGAAGGA
>NW_009198591.1:35595-76319 GCF_000690835.1 Fulmarus glacialis | reverse complement strand
TTTTAAAGGCACCATGTTTAATATTTTTGAGGTCAGAAATCCAAAAGTATTTTAGCCTTCCCAACATTGAATGATCTCATATAATAAAAGCTTAAAAATGAGATTAGATTTTTACAATAGTTATGTTTTAAATATAGCAATATAGTTTATATAAATAATGAAAACAAAAGTTTGTCTATCCACTTTATATGTTTGTTAAAGATTTAAATGGGATTGCTGTTATTACAGTTCTCATTGAATCAGAAAAGGAATGATCATAACTTAGCAACTTTTCTTCCTCAAACTTCAGATTCTCCAAGTGAAATAGAAACAAATGAAGTTCTTAATCAAACAGAAAAAACACATAGCAAAAGTAAAAACAATCAGGATTTCATTAAAAAGAACATTGAGGTAAGCGTTAAAGCATAAAATCACCAACGTTTTGTTAAATGTTAACTAAAAAATAGTATGTAAGGGCTTCTGGACACAGTTGGGTTCCTCTATCAGGAACATTAACAGCTAATTAGGCATAAATGAAAAAAATCTTGCTGTTAAAAATTGTTGTTTGTGGCAGAGTACTGTATTAAGATAATTCTCATCTTGGATGCTCATATTGGTGGGGATAATACTGCTTCTATGTATTTGCTAAAGATTACTGGAAACTGAATTGTTCTGTTTGTGCCTGGACATAGCTTGTTTTGAGGGCAAATATTTCCTAAGACTTTCTTTAAATGTATTTACTGTTGAGTTAGAGGAAGATGTTCTTATGCATAGATAAGGAATAGGTATGCAGGTTGTTCATGTATAGCCTGCATGGGACCCTTATTTACAGAAGACTTCTTTCTGTCAGAAAACAGATGCCTTGATTTTCATGCTTTTTTTTCTGTGAAGACCTAGTAGCTATAATGATTTTTTCATCCAACGAAAAATATCCGTCCCTCCGCCATGTCAAAACTGTTACAAGTTTATTATGTGTACGCTGCTAGATTTTTCTGTCAGAGTGATAATTTGTATTATGGCAATAAGCAAGATTTGGATGTTAATTTCACAGAGTTTAAAAACTTTGTTTTGTTGCTGTTTGAGCTAATGGAGTTCTAAAGTTTGTTTATTTTTTCTTTCTGTAAATATTTCAGCAAGCAAAGGATTCAGGAAAACAGATTGTTATGCTTGAGGGAGAAAGGAAAAGGTTAATTGAACTATTGAAAGATACAGAAGATGGAATTGAATTGCAAGGTCTTGAGGTATGGCAACTTTGATTTGTACTGTCCTGTTGTATTTGGCTTATTTGTACAGTAAGTCTAAATTTGATTTGGTTTTAGTCTTACCATGAAGTAACCTACTGAGATATGAGAGAAAAGCTGGACAAATCCAATTGGCTTTGTCTCCAAGAATGAATTTTCATTGGCTTCTTTCTTCATTTTACTAACACTTGGACATGCTTGGTCTCAGAAAAACAGCAGAACTTAAAAGAAAAGTTAGACATGGGTGGAAGGAGCCTTAGAAGCACACTCAGAGAAGAAGATGACTTATTCTCTCTGCGTAAAATGTGAAGTTACTATCAGTCTGAGTGGCTAGTGCTGTAGTCTCTGGTAGAAGGGCCAGCAACTACTTCAGAAAAACTCCAAGAGTTTTTTGAGGACTTGAACTTCAGAATGCAGCAATTGGGGAAATATACATTGATGAAGCCTATGTGTCCATTTAGAAAGATAACATGACATCTTTGTGTGGCTTCCAGCTCACTCATGGAGAGTGAAAAAGAGTGTTTGATTGTCCCACCAATCACTTCTTCTAGGACAGTCTGTGCCACAAAATGATTCCCAGTAATGCGACAAATAGTCTAGGAGATGGCCTTTATTTCTTACTGCTTTGAGGGGAATGTCACAGTGAAGGAGTTCTCAGGGGCTCTGTTGTTTTACAGAAGTAATCATAAGGCTGCTAGGATGGGAAGATAAAATTTGGTTTGAAAAATGAATTATACTAGTACTTTTCAACTATATGTGGTATTAAACATGCTAAAGATAAGTGTTTTTATAGAATGGACATCCTTAAACTATGTAAACTTGATACAACACTTCAAGAAAACTGCATTTTAATAAACAAGAAGAAATACTGGGAAAATGCTTGCTTCGTGTAAAGAAATTAGGTGACCTTTCTAATTTGTTTGACATTAAAATGTACATTATGTTAAGTCCGTAGTAATTTTATGAACTTTTTCAAAACATTAGTAAGTATACACTGAATGACAGTACCTAAGAAGAAAGATGTGAACTTTGTGTAGAATGAACAAAATATATCCAAGGTCCAGTTTCTGTTTAACTTATACAGCTAAAAATGATCTGGAGTAAATTATTTTTCAGTAGGTTAAATAACAACTTATGTGTGAGAGAAAGAAACAAAAGCAAATGCTTTTTTTTTATTCTCTCTTCCCATATTTTACTTCGAGTTATTTTCTAATGAGGTGGTGAAGACATCCAAGAGGTGATGCTCTTCATTACTCTTTTCTAAAATGTGTCTAAAATCCATCTTTATAAATTACTGTTTCAGGGTATGGGGTAAGGAGGTGAGCTCAGGATTTTCTTCATCTGAATCCAAACTGGTTATGGAAACAGAGAACTAACCTTCCTATGGTTTGTGACATGAAACAAATCTGTAATTTACCCAACTTTAATGCAATTTCTAGGTTGAAACTCTTTCGGTCCGTGGTCCAAAACTTTTCTCTTTACTCCAGGGAAACTATACACTATGTTTTGGCATTTTCAGAGCTTTGTGGGGCAAATATAAATAAAGGAGTTCATATCAGTCTGGTAAACCTGGTGGACAAACGACTGAGATTATATAAATGTGCAGTGTTTTAACAGTACCTGTTCTTTCACGGTTAGTAAGCTAAAGTAGAAGCACAGAAAGCATAATCTTTGCTGATCATTGGTATGCAAAGGTTTAAAACTATCAGCCACACTCAGTGCTTGTGTTCATGAGACGAAAAACTTCGACTTCTGTAAAATTGCACCAGTCCTCCTGTTGACCTGACATTTGTTCCCTTGCTTTACATAGAAAGCTTATTAAATTTTTTGGACGTGAACACTGAGCTTGCAGATTGACTTAACTATCTGTGTAAAATACTCATCTGTTAGTGACGTTGCACAGCAATGTTTGACTTAGCTGACATAGTTTAGCATTAAAAAAATGCAGTGGAAGACTCTTTGGTCTAATGTTGATCTACTGGTTAGGAAAGTTGATTTTTTATTGTACTTTTAATTTGTTTGCATATTAGAAGAACAAAGTTAAAGCTCACTGGATCATTTGTCTGTGCATTTAGGAAAAGATTCAAGGTATTCTATTAAATATGCTTGCAACAGGTTTGGCATTATAATCCCACTTAAGGGTGACAAAGTGTTCAGCTGAAACAGTGCTTAATCCAGCCTTTGAATAGGAAGAAACTGTAGGGAGAGGGTTGTGGGGTTTTTGATTGGTTTTGTTTTTTTCTTCTTGTTGGAAAGGTATTTGGTTAACAACACCATCTCTTCTGTTCTTCTTTCCTGATCAAGGATGTGTTTCAATTTGAGGAGATGGTCCTTCATTTGATAAACCTCAGCATTTAGAGATGGGAAGATGTTTTAAACAGCCTTCTGTTAGTAAACATCATAGATTTCTGACCTAGGGAATAGTGGCTTTTTTCAGAATTTATTATTTTACTGATTGCAAAAGTCTTCTCTCACAATACGTAGTTATTGGGTTTTCTTTTTCTTTAAGCTAGTGTCCTTCAGAAAATTTAGAGGCATTTATGCAGAATAGCTAATGCAAATTCTGACTAGCAGTGTGTACCTTTTTTGCACCAATTCTCAAGCCATCAAGGCAATGGAAAAGTATAACATTTTGCCAAATTTTTTATCTGGCACATGTCACTATCATGTGGGCATGTATCTATAGAGATTTTACTATTTATATCGGATATTAAATAGATCACTACACAGGAAGTGTGTTGCTGTATGTTCTTAATACAGTGGACAAGAATGGGAATGGTAATTTGTGGGTTAGTCTAGTCTGTACTATATCACCTCTTTAAAGTAAACAGCTCCTAAATCTACTGCCGAAGTAGAATAAATGAAAGGATAATACCTAGTTACTTAAACCTGTTTAGTCTGGAGATGGATTTTTCCTTTCCCACATTTGAATTATATTACGGGTGAGGCATTTCCTGTGGCTGCTTTATAACAAAGATCATGAGGAAATTATCAGATAATGAGTAATTTAGACTGCTTCAAGCTGGCCCAGGTAACTGTCCAGCTGATGGCGACTTTTATCTTATTTCATTCTGACTTTTAAAAAGCTGGTGCAACCACATTGGCTAAAGTAATGTTTTGGAGGTTATCAATCAAGGCAGAGCTGGCTATGCTATATGGATTCCTCTGTATAGTGTAATGTGGATTAGATAACTTCATTTGACTTGTACTACTAAATATGTCAAATATCCAAACAGCACTTCTCACCTTTTTAAAAAAGTGTTTTATGCATATTTAAAATATTTTAGAAGTACATATTCATGCTAATCTAGTTGCCAAAGCTGCAGGGGTATAATTTGTTTCAGATGTTCCACAGTAATAAGCACTGACTGTGCTGTTACAAAAGTATTGTTCTGAGTTAACACACAGGAAACATTGACAGGACAGAAGCTTATTTGCCAAGCAAAGCCATCTTGAAAATACAAAAGAGAATGTGTGAGTCCATTTAACCCTGGAGTAAAGCGACTACTGGAGTGATTTGGATACTTGGAGCATGGGATATAGACACTGAGCTGTAGCTAATGAGCCCAGTTGCAGCTTAACGGACTCCTGTAGAGTCATTTCTGTATGTTTGCACTGTGCTCTTCAGTGTCTGATTAGGGGGTGGTTAACATGGCACAGGTGTAGTACCACATTGGATACTTATGTTATGATGGTCACTGTCTCACCTGAACAGATGCTTCCACAAAGCTGGCAAGGTTCTAGAGACATTTCTGAGTGGCTCTTCTGGAGTCAGGTCATGTCCGGTCTGGCTTACTAGTTGTGTCCTCACAGTTGTATGAGAAAGCATTAGAAGAACTGATTTCGTTTCACAGAAGAGATGACTCTATCTTTCCTCCTTTTTTTTTTTTTTTTTTTTACATTTAGTATGATGCTAATTTATGACAAGTGTTTGGGGTATGTTTTTTTTCTACTTGCAACCAGTGTGCTTTAGGATAATGGGGATGAACCAGAGATGACCTCATAGGAGTGGTATTGTAATTGGAAGCTGATATTTCCTCCTCTTGTGTGGATGTGACTGCTTGAATAGCCAGAGGACTAATCTGGAAGCTGTAAAGAATATGAATGCCTTTCGAGACAGATGTTGAAGTCTTAGGGCAAAGTGCTGGCCCTCTTCTGTTAGGAAAAAGAAAGGAAACCAGCAATACACTCATGTTCTCCCCCACATCCCTGCCCTGCCCTTACAAGGTCCTACCTGGTGTTTCTTTGGGGTCAGGACAGAGATGTAATCTTCTAGTGTCATTCCCAGTGAATGATGATTGTGCAAACTTGCTTCTCTCAGCATTAGACAGGAGTGCCAGGTTGCTGGGAGAACCTGCATCTGTTTGCGAATATGAGCTCATTTGTTTGGGTTAAGTGGGCTAAGCTCACTCATAACATGCAACTGTCTGTACTAGGAGCACATATTCGTATTGATTAGTCAGGTGTTACTTATATCAAGAGGAAAAAGTCATATAAATCACGATCAGGAAAAGAACTTTGTACTCTCTGTCTCTCCCAGTGTTTCTGTGATAACACTGGGGCTCTAGAAGGGCGGCAGCTACTCATCTCAGAGCAGTTCCTTTGCTTTCCTATGGATGCCTTGTCGTCGTCTTTGGTGATGCATTGCAAGTGTCACATTACATCTCATATCTCATTCTGACATTTGGCTCCAGGTGGTTTCTGCCATTGCATCAACTTCTGCAGTTTCATTCCAAGCCTGGTTTTGGTCAGGCTTTCTCTCTTTTTGACTCCTTATCGTATGGAAAGTGGTTGTCCTTTTAGACATAGATGCTGATTTTATTTCCTTCTTTGACTTGCACAGGAATCTGTTGCTGCCACTTCCTTCAGAGGACAATAGAGAGTAGTGTATTATGTTCCACTTTATTTGGACTTCTAATGTGCTGCTGTGCAGGTGTGATTGAGTGTGTACCAAAATAGATGTCTCTCTGCATTTGCTGCCAGACTTTGAGATGCAAGTTCATTGGGTGCGTTTGACAAGATGTGTTCAACGTAGTTGAGAACGTCTCATTTTTCTGCCTGTTGACTTGCATTTGTCTTTTTTAAAAGCAAAAAATATCTTGCTGTCTCAAGTTTGCTATATGGTCAACTCTCTGTATAGCTCTTTGGACTTAAGCTATAATATGGTGTCTCCAGAATAAGTGTGCAAACAAGGAATGCTGAGATGCAAGGCATAACAGAAGTGATTTAGGATGATGTTGAGGTCAGTTCTAGTGCAGTTTCTGAGGGCTGTGCTTTTCCACTTCAATATTAGCATTGAAAATGTGAGCTTATAGCATGTTCTTTGTGTTTTCTGTCTTAGCACTGGTGGATCTACGTCTACTTTCCTCTTCATCTCTATCCTCTGCCCTATCTTGCAAAGGAGCACAACACTTCTAAAATTGATTTTCATGTCAGTGGTATCATAAAGTGATGTTTACTGTGCAGCACTGGACAGCAAGATTTAGATGCAAGCTAGACTATGACAGGCAATTATTGCTTCAAAAGGGAGCTGGGATTGCTATATTGAACAAATACAGAAACTGCAACAAGGGAAGAGTTTGCATCCACAGAAGGGAGCTATGATAGGCATGGGATGGCATGAGACTGTTTTAAAGGTTTGACTAACTTGGCTAAGAGGCTATAAAGTAAGATGCATCATTAAGGAAAAGGGGTTAGTTTTCCAAAGCACTTCTCTTAGGTGTAAAGAGAACTTGATCAAGGGAGTTGTATAATCTTCAGAAGAATGGATGGGGAACTTGGGAGCTATCTGATTGCTCTTTGGCCAGCTGGCATGGAGGTGAGGCATCTGGCTTTAAGCGGCTTCATTTCAGGGCTTCTGAGTGGCTAGTCAGGGAGGACACAGGCTTTGGACTTCTCTAGAAATAAGTAAAATAATAGCAGAAGTCTTTTTAGGTTAACACAACACCTTTTTTGCTATTACATTTTAACAATGCATGTAGATGTGTGTGCTTTCTAAAAATAAAATGAAATACATATATTTTTTAAGTCCATTTAAGTTGCTGCTTGGTTATATTTAAAAATGAAAAATGTATGCCTCTAATTGTTCTGTCCATGCTTTTGAGTGTGCTTGGTATGTGAATATTGGCAGATTTCAGCTATATACAGAGATGGATGAAAACTTACATTTTATGCTTAAGAATGGCTTATTTGAAAAATAAATACACTTGATGTGTGACTGCCTTTAAAGTCTGTTTCCTTTGGGAATGAGGATTAAATATTTTCTGTATCTTTCAATAGGAGGATGTATCTGGCTGGCTAGCACCAGGAGAAGGGTACACACCTGAACCGAAGGAATTTCATCACCTAAATGAGATAGACATTAAGCTTCAAGTACTACTATCTGATGGGGATTTTTCTGCAATTTGCAGCTCTTGCTCAAAACCTCCAAGCCAGATTTATCAGGTATATTACAGAACAGAGCTTATGTTGCAGATTTCTTGTTTGAAGTGTGTGTTGAGATCTGATGTAAATGAAAATACAGCATGCATCTGTATTTGTATTTTTTGCATTTTTCTTTACTTATCTTCTATTTGTTCTCAAAGTATATGTGTTAAAGAATGAAGTGAAATCTTTGGCTATAGAAATAATACAGAAAAATTGTATGTTGCTATTTTGAGTGGTATATAATTCAAGGACTGTCTTGTTTTTAACATGTGTTGATTCCACAGTTTCAACAAGAAATTTCATTTGCAGGAATTGGTAACTCAGACGTTCTTAACTGCATGAGGGCCTCAGTGGTTTTGTCAGCATAGTAACACGTTACCCATGATAATTCATCTTTAGGAATTAGAATTAGGTTTCTTCTTATCTCAGGATTCCAAAAGTGCCTCTTCATTTATGATCTGAAAGATAAAGCAGTAACTGATAAGCAGTGTTGAATACTGTAGAAAACAAATTGAAATTGTATGTCCCTTGTTTTTAATGGCCTTTGTCTTTTTCCCTTGCCAGCAGTATTAAGAAACTTTGGGGTCTCATCCTGGAGAAATGATTGTTTGAATTTTGTACATAGAAGACTTCAATTTATCCTATTGCCCCAGTAATGTTGCCCCTTGATATAGTGGGGGAAATACAACATAAAATACCATAATTCCTATTTTGCCCTAATTTGCAGAAAACTTGTTTACTTCTGTAAAATTTACAGTTTATAGCCAGAACTGGTATATCAGAGGCTCTGTAAGAGTGTACGCTGGCAAAAGTATGTTTTCAGTTACCAGTGTATGAGAAGCATCTCTTTGAATGGCTAAAGTAACTACTGGGTTTTTTTTCTTTTTCTAAAGAGCACTTTAATGTCATTTTTTGTATTGACTTCTTTCTGAACTTCAGGCTTTGTTTTACCCATAGTAGTATTTTCTGTGGCTCTGATAGCACCAGAGGAGTGGCATTTTGATGTTGATCATTTACTAACTGAGATTTAATGTGTGAAACAGCGACTCCCTCTAGTGGGTAATTACTTACGTAAATGCAGTTGTTACCCAGTAACTTCAGGTTCCGGGACCTGAGCTTGCCAGTGATTGCTGGATCTTGTGTTCACTGTTATGAGACATCAGCTTGATGTTAGTGCGACTGCCTATGATAATGAACACTCTGTTTGGGAACGTTTGTCCAAGTGGTTGTTGTTGCTTCCTTTTCAGGTAAAAGCTCAGAAGTATTTGAATAGAAACTTGAGTTTATGTGTATGCTTATTGAAGAGTAATGCATTATCTTTTTGAATAATATTAAACTTAACAACCAAGAAGAGATAGTTAAGTCCATAAATTGCCCTTCATTAGAGAAAAGCAGCCGCCCTTCAACTTTGTTTTGCAGAATATAAAAGGTTTTTAGACATTGTAGTTCCGGGAAACACTTACAGGATTCCATTTGTCATTTTTTGTTTTGTTCAGATAAACTTAAACATGTGAGTCATTTCAATGAAAGTTACCAAAGCATGGGACTATTTAAAGGTGTTTTTATAAATTTAGAGAAAGAGCTAAACAGAATAAATATAAGTTGAAGTGAGTAGGAGGCTTTAGTTATTTAAAACTAGACTTAGAAGGACACTAATTGCATAAATCCAAAACCAATTAAAAAAAAAGGCACAACAAAACAAACAAAAAAGCAAACCACCCCACTCTGCAGCTAGCTAATTCCAGAAGTGTCTTGATTTCCAGGTGCCTTCCCAGTTGACTCCAGAATCCCCTAGGTGCCTTCATTCCTTCTTCTCTGTGTGTCCAGAGCTGCTGTTCTCAGCAGAGGACAGGGTGTCTAGTGGCTGCCTTATGATCCAGACTTTAGGCAAGTCAATGTTAAGTTCTTCGTGAAGTCTGATTTGGTAGATGCAATCTGATTGTATCTGGCACTGTGACATGACTGGGCTTATTTGTATTTACATAGAATTTCAGCTGCTAGATTTTTTTTTTTTTACGGTAAGTGGAGGAGAAAATAGTTGTCTCAACTATCAGGAACTTGACTGCTTACTGTGGAAGCTTCGTACCAGGTCTAGCCTTTAGTCCTATGTTCTTGGTTATGGGGTTTTTTTTTTTGGTAGGTAAATAATCACTCTTTCATACATAGAGTAATAACAACAGGTCAAGTTCTGAATTTGGTTATGCGAGTTTATTCTCAACACCTTTTGTTTTCAAATTCCTTCAACAGCTGCCTTTTCAAAAAAACAGGAAGTAACATGCAGCAGTAGCTGAGAAATTAGTGAATATTTTGAGTTTAGAGAGCTTCCTGTCAAAAGGCATGAAAAATGACTTTTTTTTTTTTTTACAGGTAGTTGTTCTAAGTCCATTGCTGGTCATGGTCTTTTTAAAACAGCCTTGTTTATCATGATCAATATCCCCTAATATTGTTATAAACTGTAAGTTTTAATGAATTTGCTTTTTAAAAAACTTGTTATTATTCTTGAAGCATCAGTTCTGATATCAGAAAATAGGTGGGTCACAGAGCAATATCAGAATTCTTTGTACTGAATATCTTTTGGAACCTGATCAAAGGCAACTGATACCTACCCAGAAAGTGTCTGAAGAAATGAATTGAATGATGCTTTTGCTAAAAGAAGATCTTGTTTTGTGATATGTTAGCATGAATGCTATGTGCAAGACAAAGGCAGTAAGAGTTTTGGTTGTCTGTCCCTTGCTGGGTTTAATTTCAAGTTTTTAATGACAAGATTTTCAATTGCTTCTTCAGTTGACCACAGCAACTAAAGGAGGAAGTAGATTAGCTGTCAGCACTGGAAGGCTGTTATCCTCTAAACAGTTAAAAGTGGGACACATTTAACTTACTAATAGAGTGAATTAAATATGCAGGAATTACCTTATTTATTAGCCCTCATACGTATTCTCTAAACATTGTGAGAGACAAAATATTTGTTGGTGAGACTGGGATCTGTAGTATTCAAAACCAATAGTGATAATCTGGTATTGTTGAAGTTTCAGTTAAGTTTCTACTGATTTCTTTTATTTAGAGTTTCAGCTTAGATTGTATCACTACTTCTCCCATAACTGAGGTCAATTCTGTAAGCTTAATTGCTAGATAAAGTTGTTGACACAGATGCTATGGAATGCAAATTTGAATGCACTGCAATTTTTTTTCTTAGGAGTTTGGTTTTTTGAAGTTTGGGTTTTTAAATTAGGGTGCCAGGAGAGGGTTAAAAAAAAAATCCTGAACATACAGAACTTATTTTGAATGAGTCTACTTGCTGTAGGACACAAGTCTGATGTGGAACATGGATGTCCTTTCCTTTGGAGAAGAGGCTGATTTCAGTGACATTAATCTATCTTCTAAAAATCAGTCCTGAAATTCTTTCTGATTTCCATGAGATGTGGATTTCATATGTTGTGGTTGAGTAGGGTATAATGCATTAGTGATGGGGAACATTGGCAAAAATTGTTAGTGTGTAAATCATCTGCTTGGATTTTCATTTAGAATTTTAGAAGTAATTAAAACAAAATTAGCTTAGAGTTGCATATCATAAAGCTGCACATTCTTTTCTTCCAAGAATTGCATTAGATACAACTTTCAAAATGCAAACACTTAATCACCACTGGCTCAATGGGAGAGCTGCTTTCTGCCACTGGTAGATACTTTGGCAGGATATAGGATCTATGCTCTGACTCTGAAATCTTTAACAACTGGCTTTAATGATCCTACAGTACCATAGCTTAGCTGTTACAGAGGAGCATACAGATCTGTTCTGATGCCAACTTAATTAAATATTTAAAAGTGCTTCTGTCTTAATGTTTTTGGGGAAGAACAAGTAAGTTGAATGTAATCCTGGAAGACACAGGAAAATGGTAGTATGAAGAATATGAAGTTGTAAGACTGTGTGTGATGAGTACAGTTACGAGCTTGAAAAACTGGAAAACTGCCTGAAAGTGAAAAGAAATGGAGACTGTGTTTAAAGAAACAATAATACCTGTCTGCTTGATTGTCTTATAAAGATAATTACTTTAGTATTATGTATTACCTTGATGAGTTCTTTCATACCTGGTTGGGTTTCTTTTATCAGAAAAATACTCAATTTTTCAATTATAGCAGTAGATTATAGTTAATAGTTTTAAACTAAATAAATACTCAAAATTATAGAAAATTCTGAAGATACACTAATGTTTCAATTAATGAACTCTTCGATAGTCTATACTCTATGCCTGCACTTCACCAAAACAGATGATTTTGACAGGTATTTCTATTTCAGGGCATGGTTAGAAGCAGGTTAATAGGCTGATCAGCCAGTTTTGTGGCTCAAGAAGATTGTATGACACTAATATCTTCTATTAGGTGGGATTTTGTTTTTATTTATAGAATTTTGGAGAAAAGGGAGTGCAACAAATAATTTTAGCCATTTCAAATACTGGATATTTCTGTTTTGCATTATGATCGTTACAGCTTTGGCTGTTGCTAAGTGCTTATATCTTCCCTTGTGTAACATATCTAACAGTTCTATTTTCTACCTTATCTTTAAGATTTTTAGATCTTTATTAATCTCAAATGGACTTCCGCTACCTACATGTGCTATATAATTGAAACATAAAATGTTTTGAAGCATTTGAAACATTGACAATAAAATGTTTTCCATGATATAATACTTCCTACATTTATTTCATGATATCTTGAGAAAAATATTAAAAAATTAGTACATGGGGAAAAGTCTTCACTTTGCTCATACGGTGTGAGTTCTGATCAGTTACTATTCAGGATGAGAGAAATGAGACTGTGAGAACTACTTCTGTGAAAGCAGCAGCTTAATGCTCTATAGTGGTCAGATATCAAATAGATTATTAGGAACACTTATGAAAGGAATACAGAATGAAACAGAAAGTATCACTGTGCTGCTGTACACATCTGTAATGCACCATATAGCTTGACTGTTGTGCAGTTGTGGTCCCTGGATCTCATAACCAGGACAGAAAAACTGGAAAACTGGTTACCAGAATGCTCAGAAGTGTAGAATGGCTTCTATGCAAGGAGTGACTTATACAGAGACATTCTTTAGTTTGGAAAAAAGGAGTAAGAGGGAATGTGATTGAAGTGTGCAAAAACATGCTGATCAGAGAGAAAGTAAATAGTAACAATTTTTTTTACCATCTCGTCTAAATAGAATTATGTCAGTTGTGGATGTTGATGTTGGAGAAATGTTGAAACAGTACTTTTTACTTCTGTTTTCTGGTAAATGTTCATAGTTCAAGTTTTATCCAGCACACTCCGATAAGAATAGATTAGGTAGCCTGGCAGAGATCAATATTCAAGAAAAGTTTATGGAGAATAAAGTCATCATGTTTATCCCAGTTAAGAATTTCTTTTGATAGAACAATATTGTCTTACTAGAGAAGCAACCAGGCTTAAAACATTACTCAGTTTGATAAAGGGAAAAATAACTTATGATACATAGTTTTCCTAAAGTTTGAAGAGGTTCCTCGTAAGTGCTTGCAGCAGCTGAGCTGTCTGTAAAATGAAAAATGTATGCCTGAAACTATTTGAAAGACTAGGACAGAGATCTGCATAAAGCTTTGCTTCAGAAATGTGTGTGGAAAAGAAAGTAAAAAATTTGAAGGTAGTAACTTTTTTGATTTTATGTCTTCTCTCACTGTCACCTTTTTAAATCTAGCTGATATTGGAGCAATAACATTTTCAGAGATGCTGTTTGCAGTTTGAGCTCTGTTCTTCATTGAAGGCTGAGTTCATATAAAAATATCAACTGGTAGTCCATGCAGACAATCTCCAAAATAAAATACTGGGAAGTATAATATAGCGTCTAGTGACTTCTCAGTACCACTAGTTGCATATTCTTATAGGTGTATTCATAACATTGCTTTTTAAAACAAATCGTAACTGCAGCTGTAATCCATGCTGAGCACTAACTGCTCACATGGCAATGTCTATATATGCACAGATCAAAAGATTGGATTTAGAAATGCAGTTGCAGAAATAGCTATAACTTTTTTTTTTAAAGAAAAAGAAATATGATGCCATCATCTTCCTCCCCACCCTTCCATGAACAAATTTCACTTCTATTAAAAGAGCTGGAAGAACAAAGCCATGTAAAAGCAATTCCTCTTGCTAGAGGGAGCTTCAGTTGTTATACTTTGAGCTGCTTTGCCAACTTTATATTATATTGCAGATATAAATGTCATATCTTGTTTCATGTATTAATAAACACAAGCTTAAATAAGTCATTTGGTTTTTTATGTTCTGTATAGATGTCAGTCATGCAGCTTTCTGGCCATTGGGCATCATATTTAATTAAAAAAACTCTCTTACTATTTAGAAGCTTAGCTTTAGACACTCTGTATTAAGAATTTGGCTTTAGGTGGCCCACATTAAACTTCAGTCCAGTTTGGAGAGATTCTAGTCATTAACAGATGGTGCTGTTTACAGGTGCTGTCTGTTATAGGAAAGTTTACTAGTATTGTGGTACTGCCAACTATTGCTGATTGTAAATATATATTCAAAGATTTGTACTGTGTTAAAATAAGTTTATTTTCAGGCAACTAAGAGTTTAGTTTAAATGTCAGAACTCCCAGATTTGTTTGATGTTTAGAAAAGGTTGTTTACAGATGCTCACAATTTTTTATATATTGTAGTTGAGAAATTTTCCGTTGAATGTTAAATTGCAAAGGTTGTTTTTCTTTCCAATTAGACATGCTACTTGAAATGCTTTTCCTTGTGTGTGTTTATTAAGATTGCTTGAGCTGCTTCTGAAAATAAGAATGAATAGAGTATATTTTTATTAAATGGTTGCTCATGTTCCTTTGGGTTGAATTGACTAACAGGGAGGTTTTTTTCGATGTGTCTCCCCCCTATTATTTGGATTTCTTGGATTCTTCTATAGGATCTTTGGTTTGCAAGAGAAAGCCCTGTTTTTTTCCAGTTACAACATAACTTTGCTGTTTTGCCAATACTTGTCATTCTTAATGGTCTAAATTACATGTAATGTTGAACCTTGAATGTATTCAGGACTGATACAAACTTCAGAACCTGATCCAAAGCTACTGAAGGATGTGAGAATGTGTAACCCAAATCTTTAGTGATGGTTGTGCCTCTAACTCCAACTTACAGAGAGAGGGTTATTTCACATTTACAATGATATCTAGTAAACAAAACCTACAGTCATTTCAGTTCAGTTCTTCCTTTCCCTTCTGGCCTAATTCTGATCCCAGTTTGGTTAATTGGAGCAAGCTTTGAACGCCTCATTCAGTCTCCCCGATTCTCAGTGCATTTTTATTGTAGTAGAATTTAATCATCAAAGTGTTAGCTCTGGAGACTAAGAAACTCCTCTTAAAATGCAAAGGGAAAGAATTCTTTTATTGAAGTAAGTCCAGCCTGATGTTTAGCTATTGTATTTGAAAATGTGCATAATGAAAATTATGCATTTGCCAAATTTGAAATTGACTCATTATTCTAAACATTTCAATGTTTTCCTGATAGAAATCAAAAGAACACGTTGCTGGCTTTGAAGCAATATAAAGTCATATGCTTAATTTCTGCCTATCCTTCCTTTTGTCAGGAGTCTCTGGTTTATGCAAACAGAAGCCTAGGAGCAGTTCCAGGTGAAAAGGTTCTGCGAGACAATAAGGAACAACGTGATCAACAAAATCGTCTGAAAGAAATAGATCATCAGCTGAAATCCCTAGAGAGAAACCTTGTAAGTCTCCTATTTTTGTTGTATTTTTTTCCCCTCAGTTTGAAAACGTTGGAGTCTATCATCCCACATGTCTTAAAATAAAATCAAATTCGGCAACCTAAATTCCTGAAGGAATCCCCAAGGAAATATACAAACAAAAGTCTCAAATAATTTTTCTTAATCTGGGAAACATATTTTTCAGTTATAATGCATGTTTCCCATTAACATAGTGTCTTTCAATGTGAAAGAAATTATTCTCCTCTCTTCCTCCCCAGAGGGGGATAGCATAAAGAATCAGATATAAATACATCCTAAAAATATTTTTTAATGGCTTATATAGTTCAGTGTTCTTTGAAGGACCAGGTCTGGTGGGAATGCTGTATATACTAAGTTATTGTGTGATTTAGTTTTACTGAATTCATTTAGTGTATTTTTGTAACTTAGTTTTCATTTAATACATGAATTTCGTAAGTGCAAGGGCCTTTAAAATAGGAGCATATAAGTAAAATGGTAGTAAAAAATCATTATGTTTTAGAATTAGTACATCTCATCTCATCCTTTTTACTACTTTGAGTAAAAGCGGGTAGGGAAAAGGTAATTTAAAATCCATGAGGATCCTATTGTTAACCTAGTAGGCAGAAATTATGTTTATTTCCAAGTCATAGAGCCAGGACTGACAAACCAAAACTTATGTGCCTCTTTCAAGTAATATATTACTATTCTTTTCTCTTTCCGTGAGTATAATTTATTACATTACTCTCAAGTTACAATAAGGAAATTTAACTAAAAACTAGTGACAGGGGAACCTCAAGGACTTCAGGAATCTTTACTTGTTTTTAAATACACATTATAAATGTCCTGTTTGATCTGTGCTGAAAGAGCTACAAAGCAGCCTATACAGAGGAGAATTAGGGAGAAGATATATAAAACATTAAAAAAAGATTAATTCAAAAGGAGAATCCTAAGATGATACAGGTGTCATTTGTTTGGCCTGAAAGCCAATGTTGGTATTTGTTTTTTTGTTGTCTCCCTCATAGATCTTCTTAAAAGCACAGGAAGAAAATCTCTTCTTTTTTTTTTTTTTTTTTTTTTTTAACAACATTGTACAAAACTTTGAAGGTTTGCCTTGCTCAGGTGAAGTCAGGAATAGAACTGCTGAAGACTCAAAAGAACATTACTGCATTACTGAGCTGGTAGTAGTGGTTAAAACCTGTATATATATGCGTATTCTTAAGATTTTAACATCTTTGTTCAGTGTTATTTTTCTGCTTTGAGATGAGGAAGCTTTCCTTCTCCATAGAATGTGTTATGTGGAGAAGACAAACTAATACAGTAGTGAATGAGAGACTGAGGTGAGATGACAACTGGCATGGGTAACCTGATGAAGCTGGATTTTTACTAGGAAACCCCGAGTATTTTGGTACATTAGCAAGAGGCATCAGTATAGGTAACTGACATAAAAGAAGTGTGCAATGAAGAAGGTGGTGATTGCGGATAGTGAGCATGGATTTACCGAGGGTGAGTCATGCTTGACCAGCCTGATTCCCGCCTTTGATGAAATGATTAGATCTGCTCTATAAGCTGGAGGGCAGGGCTGCCACTCACTGGGAGTTAGGCTGGAGGAGGGGGCTGACAGGAACCATATGAAATTCATCAAGGACAAATGCAGAGTTCTGCATTGGAGAGGAATAACTCCCTCTAACAGTGCAAGGTGGAGCCTGGCTGGCCAGGGAGCAGCCCTGCTGAAAAGGACCTGGCATCGTTGTGGACAATAGACTACACATGAGCCAGCAGCGTGCCCTGCAGTGATGAAGGTTAACAGCGTACTTGGCTGTATCAACATAAGCATAGCCAATAGATTAAGGGAAGTAATTACTCTCCTTTATCTGGTGCTCATTAGACTGTTTCTAGAGTATTGCATCCAGTTTGGGGCTCCCTAGTTGACACACCTGAGCAAGTTCAGCAGAGGGCCACCGAGATGATTTGGGGCTAAAGCACTTGACCTGTGAGGTTGAGGAGACTTGGTTTGTTTAACTTGGAGAAGAGATGGCTCAGACAGAGCTAACAGTAGCTTTCCAATAGCAAAGAGGATGTTACAGAGAAGACAGAGCTGTAGTATCTTTACTGAGTTACATGGTGGGAGGACAAGAGACAATATTCATAAATTGAAATGCGGAGATTCCAACTGGATTTAAAGAAGAAAAAATACCTCTGAAGGTAATTAAGAATGGGAAGCAGGTTGCATGGAGAGACTGTGAAATCTCCATCCTTGAAAATTTTACAGACCTGGCTGGATAAAGCCATAAGGCATTTGATCTGATCTCATAGCTGACCCTGCTTTGAGCAAGAGGTTGGACTAGAGACGTCCTGACACCCCCTCCTCCCCAGTCTGATGATTTTTTGATTCTGCAAGGAAAAGGATCAAGAATTTTTATGCATTTCTCAGGTGGTAATCTTTCTCTATTATCACTACATTGAAGGAAAAATAGTAATTTTTTATGGCTGTGTGTTGTAGACATTTGTTTCTTGTGTGTAGCTGATTGTAGTGTTTTTCATGTAGTCATAAAAACATTAATATATGAGTTTGTTGTGCCAGACCAAAAATCCATGTAGTCTACCTTTGGCTTCTGGAGGTCTTTATTCAGCAGTAGGCTTACCTTCTGCAGTAATTAGAGTTAGGGTAAATACTGTTCCAGTTATCTTTTATCGCCCTCAAAAAGGGATCTCCAGTGCAGATCAAAAGCTTTGTGATTCAGATAGCAGCATAACCGCAGTGGTATAATCTCAATTACTGTCACTACAATTGCAAAAACTTCAGCCACTATCTACATATGCAGGGTTTATGCTGGCAGGGCTGGAACTGCACAGCCAATATGATTAGACTTCTAGCAGGTTTAAAGCTGGTTTGGATACAACTACATGCAGTCCAGTCTTTGGTTTGGGAAAAAAAAAAGCTGATTGACACATTCTTCCTGACGTCAGTTAATTTTACATACTTACAGAGTATGGGAACAAAGACTTCAGACAAGGAGTCAGTGATTGCTTTACAGGCTGTTTGCTTGTGTGTGTGTGTCACTACAGTAAGACAGCATATTTAGCTCTTATCTGTTCACAGTACCAAAACAATAGTAGAACTTCATTTTAATACACTGCTCTATTATGTTAGTTAAAAGATGGGAGGCAAATAACTGGAGGAATTCTGTGGAACTTCAGTATATTGAATAGGTTAATGGGTAAACAGATAAAATGTCTACCTATTGTCATCTTTTCCTGGTCATTGACCTTTATATCACTTTTTGTCACTACTGACCTTGTTCATGAGGCAAACACAATCTGAGGAAGTGCGTCTGGGAACTGTATGATAGTCTACCGCAGGCCTGGGAAATGCAGTGGGCTGCTGACTCATTCAAATATTTTGTGTAGAAATGGGTCAGTTCCAAGTCTTGGTTGGGTGATAGCAGTATTGTTTGGTATCACATTACATGCAGACTTGCAACATACCACACATTTTTCCTTGGCTAAATTGTGTGTATTTAGAACTCTAAATCAGTATACTGAAATGTTAATTTACAGTGTTTATAAACATAGAATATGTCCTCTGTACCAATGTGTAACTCATGGCCAGACTAGCATTGTTGCATGCTATGCAGCACCTGGTAAGGCTTCATACTATGTCTTCTTATCCGTTGCTGCTCTGTAGCATGACTCTGAGATCACAGCATATGGATATGAAACATTTGTGTATTAGGTCCTCTGTGAGATACTTTGGTTGCCAGTGTAAATAGAGACGTATTCAACTCTGAATTAAAGTAGGTTTTTCCTTCTAACAGTGAAGTAAAATATATAGAAAACGTACTCTTTGTTATGTGAACAAAGAACAGCCTTCAGAAAATACTGGGTTTTTTTTAGTTTCGTGTCCTTGATACCTTCTAATCTTATTTCTGGAAAATACAGTTATTACTAGAGAAGATTGGGCAAAACAGCATGGTATCTCCTTCTGGTACAATATACATGATCGAATAAATTTTTCTTATTTGGTGTCGCAATGTCTAAAAATCAGGTAACTCTTATGCAGTGTGGGCTGGGCGCCTTCTTTCTGTACCAAAGTAATATTTTGGCCATCAGTTCTGTGACAATGTTAGCAGCAAAACTGCTCTCCACCAGGAAACTGTGTGATGAAAAGCTAAACTGAATGCTTGCGTTGATGGGGGCAGTGCATAGATGGCATGTTTCCAGAATAATTTATTTCTGGAAATACTGTTTGTTTTTCAATAGGTGGCACTCTTCACTGTATGTCAGAGGAAGAATGCCTAGGCATGGTTCTAGGGGATATTATTACTTGTGAAAACGTTGTCATTTCTCTGGTATAAAATACAGGTTGTGAGAGGTTGCCTCTTGCTTTTGGCGAGATTCCAGGTGTGCAGCTTTTAAGGTTCAGTTATTTTTTTATCTTAGCTAATTAAATTGTCTATTTAAAATTCACATTGCATTTAAATTTCTCCTTTACTCTTTCCTAAACCACTGTAATTCACTATAAAATTGGAAAGAAATTCTCTGCTCTGTGTACAGGAGGTGATTTGTCAGCAGTTAGAAATGTTATTTCTGAATGCATGGTTATACATATATAATTTTAAAATATAGTGTTTTACAAATTTAGTGTCCGAGAGATTACTTTTTAAAATGTATGTTAAAAAATCCCTCAGATAAAATCTTTTCTTGTTGTTGTTTCTTTTGTTTATTTGTTTTTGTTTCCTAGGTGGAAGTTATGGGTAGTTTAACTAAGCAGAATTTAGCTCTGTGTGTTAGGGAGTGACTTACAGTAAGTATAAAGGTAACTTTATTAATATTTTTTTTTTGTGTATGGTAGAATGCTGTATGTCTTCCCCTACTGCAAAATGAATTATTCAAATGGATTCATATAATGGTAGTTTTACTCTGACTTTCTCTTCAAGAGGGATGAACACATTCATCCTATTTCTGGAGCAGGCTATTTAGTAGGTGCTGCCTTCTGAAATTTTAACATTTATGGATTCCTCACTACACCTTACCTCATATGTGCTGTGACACTTCATGGTTTCAGCAAAGTCTGGGACTGAGCACACAAAACAAGGCTGGAAGATAAGACTTCAATGTACTTTACAATTCATATAAAAAACAGAAAATCTGCTAAGTATTATGCTTGAAGTAATGAAACTAAGGGCTTTGGAATCTGAGTTCCTCCTTTATTTTGAAAAAATTGTCCCCAGCGAATTAATATACCAAAGAATGTATTGTATGCATTGTTGAAATGCATTGTGAAATTTCAATCCAACTGAAATGTATCTGTACCGTTTTTTCTGGGCCCTTGCTGGATTTCTTTTAGGTTTTGGTTTGACCTTAGTTCACTTGTTCTTCATTTGAAACCATGGCTGACTCTCTCCACATTCTTTCATCTTGCAGTTTCCTGGAAACCATTGAGCTTATCTTTGTTTTGTGAATTGCATTGTTAACTGCTGCTTCAAAAAAAATGTTCAGCTGCCAAATGCGCGTTGCTGAGCATTAATGAAAAGAATTTTATATAGAAAGAATAATAAATGTAGTTATTTTTCAATTGTGGCTTCTACTAGTTGGCCATTTGCGATAATCCAGTAGCATGTTTGATGATGTGTTGAATTTCTTCGTGGCAGATAGTAGGTTTAAATGCACATCCAAGCAAGCTGTTAAGTAAGATAGTTTCACCTTTGCTGGCTATATGTGTGTTTATTTCAAATGTCTTACACTAGAAGCTGATTCTTTCCTGCCAAAATCTAGCCACAGATGCCTGTTTTGGGGTTTTGGTTAAACATACAAATTCAAAAATATTTCAAATGCATATTGAATATATATGCATATAATTGTGTGTATACACACCCATATGTATAAATAGTGTTACCTCTTAGCATGACTGAGATACTGATACCTACTTTAAAAAAAAAAGTCTGCTTACTTGCAGTAAGTACTTTTAGAACACAAGCTAAATCTAGTTTGCCTAGTGTTAAATTTAAATTTATCATCAGATGTCTGTACATCTCTAGGAATTATTTTTCACGAGTTTATGCAATTTAGTGGCCAAACGCAATATGTGATTGTTAATTATTGAGGTCTTGTTTTATATCAAGTCATATGAAATTACACATATTCTGTTATCTTAATAGCTGAACTTTGCAGGAAGGTGAGCAATTGATGTAGATGGTGAAGAACAAAAATACAAAAATACTAAATATATCAATGCTGTCAAGAGCTTTGATTACCTGCAGGAGCTTGCTCCAAAAGGCATGATTCTTATCTTCTTGATGCAGAATAATGTATATCTGTGGGGAACAAAACCTCAGGATAAAATTAATTATTGTTTAGTGCTGGAGAAAGTCTCACAAACCATTTCATGGTTTACCCTGCATCAGGATGATGAGGGGGATTGTTGTTATACATAATTTTATTCCAGCTTTTTCCCTGAAACTCATTGAATTCAATGCACTTGATCCTGGAAGTATTAGGCAACTTCCAGACAAGAGTAATTTGTTCCTGACTTCTACCAAAATTCCTTTCTTCCCCTTTAAAGGAAGACGGCAAGATAAAGTCCTGCCATATATTTGGAGAGTAATTTGTCAACTGTAGACAATCCTGTAATATGGTTTTCGATCAGTGTCTGCAGAAATTAGTTGCTAATACTTTTGACCACAAGAACATAGCCATATTTTTTGACTACTTTACTTTGTGCATTGGTAGTCCTTCTAGGTTCTTCTGATACGCTGTGCAGTAACATATAAATAGCAAACATCTTTATTTCAATTCACATAATATCACATAGCGGCTGGTTTCTGAATAAACATATGTTTGTCCATAAAAGTAGAACTTGTTTAATAAAATATTTTCATAACACATAATTTGTTGCACCAAATAAAGGGGAAAAGGACAACTTATTTAGATAAGGTTGAGATGTACCACTTTCTACATTATTCCTTCAGGAAGTATCTACCAAGTCCTAAAGTTCCTCACTAAGTTATTGCCAAGCTTCAAACAGATCTTGTTTATTCAAGTTTAACAAGAATTTGTTCTCATTATGTGATTGTACCAGACTGTTTCAGAATGAAATGTGGTAGCATTTCCACCTGGGAGAAAATATTAGTGTGAAAACCTTATTTTCTTCACTTAACAGCTACTACACACGTGAAGAGAGGAATAAGACTAACAGCAGATTGATAAAATTTAAATATTTCAGTCATATGATTAAAATAAATTTCCTATTTATTGATTGTTTTTCATAGTACTGTGGACAAGAATGAAGCAGCTGCTAAAAGTATTTATAATAAATAATTTGAAAACTATAAATTGCATTAAGACAATATAATTCAATAATTCTTTGTATAAATGTTAAATTTTTAATACTGAAATATATTAACATATTAATCAGTTAAAATTGTAACGATGCTTCTGGTTTGTATGGAAAATTATTGAGATAATATTTACATAGATGCTGGATCCACTTAAATTGAACTACATCCATATGATGGTAAGTAACACTGCCAGCTTGCATCATAAGTATTAGTTATGCTTTAATACCGTGTATGAGAAATCATTGCTGGAATTTGATACCTGCAGTGAGACCTGTTTTAAACATAATGGGTTTCGAAATAAGAATGATCAAATTCTCTGTCAATTCAATATACTAATCCTCCTTCTCCCAAAACGTAGAGAGTTTCCAGTTAAGATGACGGCTCTGCTACTCATTTGCTCCAGAATGCGTAGGAGGAAACGGAGAAGCATCTCCCTTCTTGTACTTCTCTCAGCTAATTTTGAACAAAGGAAACCTTTTGTCTTTTTTTTTTTCTCCCCTCTAACCACTATATTTGTTCCCATTCTCTTTCCCAATGTCTTGCATATGATCTCATTTTCTTCTGTAGAATTGAGCTTTCTCGTCTTTTTTCTTCTATATGTTATGGTGTTAGCCATCTTAAAATAACAAACAAACCATCTTTGACTATCCATCTATCTCTAAATTAATGTAGTGCTATTTATAGTCATTGTTCGATCGCCTTCAGTTTTATGTCTCTAATACAATTTAAATTTAATTGTAACTGCACTACTTTCTTAATTGTCTTTATTTATAAATGGCATTCGACACCATCAAACAGATTCTTACTGGAAATGTGTTTTGTCTTAGATGATGACAGAATTAGTGAAAACTGATTTGTTTCAATGCTCGTATATTATTCTCTCAGTATATCCTTTATCACACCCTCTGACCTCAACAGATACAACAGTGTTCTTGTATTTGCTTATTACTTTTTTTACTATGCCATCCTTTTATCTCCCCCCTGACCTCTCCCATCATCATGTCTAAACCAGGTTGCGTGTATCCACTTGCAATGCCCTTTTTCATTCCTTCTTAACTCCCCTTTCTCTCAACCTGTCATCTTTAGTTCATGGTTGAGATAAGTACATGGCTTAAAAGCAGGACAGTGCCCTTCATCACCCAGTTGTTATATTTTCAAACAATTGCTTATTGCTCTGTTCCCCTCATGCTTAAAGCCTTTTCAAAACACTTTTCAGTGAATTGATGAGGATCGTTTAAGACAGTCAAGCATATTGATCAGTGGAGCTTCAATGTCTTCCTGGTACTTGACTACCTGTGTATGTGTAGCTTTTGTATGGATATACTTACAGGTTTATTTGGGATTTTCTTTTCACCTTTCTCTTCCTGTGTTTGTACAACATCTAGCACCACAGTTCAATGCAATGACTATGGTTTCTAGCTGTGGTGGTATTAAAATAATGATGAAGAATTTCTCTTGTTAGTACAGGTGTCCACAGCATAAAATTTTCATCACTGAAGTGTGCATGTCCTTTTGAGGCAAGGACAAGGTATTTACTTGTTGTTACACACCTCTGTTGGCAAACTTAGGAGTTCCTCATTCCTTGCTGCCAGTTAGTACTGTTCTTTAATCTCTGTAGGAAAGAAGTCTTGTTTTTGTTGGCCTGCTTGCACCCTGTGCACTAGAGAGAAATAGTCAGGGAAGAGTGTCTGGTTCTCTGCATGTGTTGTAGGGGAAGGCTATGTTTGTACTTTGCCCTCAGATATCACATTCAAAATGAGAGAAGAGAAACGAGGGCTGCTGTGGAGGAAAATTTCTGCAACATGTACTTAGGTGTAGTTTATCCTTTATGGGTGAGTATTAACATCTTGATCTTTTGATAAGTAGCATGTAAGTGCATCTTTCCATCTTAGGGTTGATGATTATGTAATTTAGAGTCTGCGATAAATGTCAACATAGAAATTTTTTGGCTGTAAATTTATCTTATACATGTGTGTCTGTATGTCTGCATGTACAAACTGTGTATTAGAGCTTTAATCTTTTCTTGAGACACCTTAACTTGTTAGGCCAGGATGGATGTGTAATCAAACAGCATCTCTAAAAGTGGAGGACGTAAAGCACAGAGCAGATGCACGGGGAGCTGATACTCTTGTAAACTACATCAAACTATTTGACAGCCACATGGGGTTCCTAAACCAAAAGCATCTTAAATGTCCTAGCAGGATGTGACTTTTATTATAAATATTTGTAATATTGGTGTTGACATCTCATGTATTTCAGTTTAAGCTATATAATCGTTTATGTATTTTCACCTATAAAAGGCAATAGTATTAAAGAAAAAAGTTATTCTCAGTATGATTCCTAGGAGTATACAAATTCCATGAAATCTGTAGATAAGATGGATATTACCATTGATTTATTAACACAAACTGATGGCATACTGTGATAAATCTGATAATCGGAGGTTTATGACAAAGCTTAGTTGAAAGCTAGAAGTATTTCTGATGGATTTTTGGCTTCTAGAAACAGTTTCCTGAGGTGACAAGAGCAGTATTTCTAGCGTGAATGCAATAATTTTCTTTTCAGAAACACTGTAATCCTGTTTACAGAGTCAAACAAAGTTGGCTTGAGAAAAGCTTTGAAAGTTTTGTCTCATTGATCTAAAAATTACACAGCATATTTTTTAGTAATACTGCACAGTGCAGGCCAGTATGAAAAAATACTTAGGAGTTGGGATATCCCGTTTCCAGAAAATCATCACTTAAAATACTCCCTCTCATTAGAATCTGAAGAGCTAAGGGCATATAAACTTTTGAAGGAAAAATTACATAGATACCTAGCATTCTGCTACTGAGTATTCATACTGGTTGCCAGTTTGGCAAAGTTGGGCGTCTCATGGCCTATGTCATGCCTAAGACTGTTTTTTAATTCCCAGACTGAGCATTCCTTTGTCTATGGGCTCTGTTTGCTAGACATACTCAGAGCATGCCAATACACCCAAGCAGCCATAAGTACAAAGCATGTTACCAGTCATGATTGAGATTATGCCCGTTTTCTTTCAGAAACACAACCTAGGAAGTTAGCATCTGTCTTAGAGTACTCTCCACTTTCTTTAACCTCAACAATTTCGTCTCAGTAGCTTTGTCTCCATTTTCCTTCACACAAGAGGGTGACCCAACTCCTACATAATGTTTTTGTAAGTTTGAGAGGAGGAAGGACATCATCTCTCCAGTGGTGAGATTAAGATACTCATCCAGGAATACAAAAATCAGGGCCAAACCAGCATAAATTAGAAGGACAATATTTCTCTAGCCCAGCTATGGGCAGGATGCTCCTCTGGAAGAAAAGAAGATGAGCACTGCTTGTACAGACTTTGATTCTCTTATGTAAAATGCATAAACAGATTATTGTGTGGGGACTAGGAACTTCCTTTTTGCAGATGACAGTCTCATCGTTGATCTAGATTAATGCTTTCTAACACCATGAATTCTGTTTTTGCTAGTGCTTTGTTTCAGGGCTGTGGTGAAGAGAGTTTTTGTTCAGACTTGCCTATGTCCTTGTCATCAAGGTCTCCCCTCATAAAAAGGGGAAGTAGGTTGAGACTTAGGAATCACTTTCTGAGCATGTACTTTTGTAACTATGAAGGGCAAGTGTAATTGTCATCACACAAAGTGATTGCATGTACCTAAGAGGCATGGCCACATACTTTGTGATAAATCCTAATCTTTACACAGTCCTCTGATTCTGAAAGAAGCAGGGTTGTAGGTTCTTCTCTTTGGCTCTTTTCTGTTGTCTGATTTAGTTTTGGTTTTGATTTCCCCATCCCCCCGTTATCTCTTCATTTTGGCATTTTCTGCTTACAAATATTGAGAAATATACATTGGTACATAATAGTGTATGATAGTGATCATTCTTTACAAGTTTTCACTTCTAGAGTTCTTATTTATGGAGATATGCTTACTAAATGATGTGTTACCTTTAGTTTCACCTATTCAGGTAGTACCTAAAAAAGAAGCCCATTATAGTAAGTTGATATTGGAAGACTGAAGATACTGACTGGACTTTGTAAGAAATGTTTTCCTCTACTTCTTAATATGACCCATTTTTATTTTTCTACTCTGCTAATTATATTTAGGTTTATTTGAATTCCTTCCGTAGAAGTAGTCCCACACTTTTAAATTATTCCTTCAAGAGTACTTGCACTATTTCTTCACAGGTTCTTTTTTTTTTTTTCTTTTTCTTTTTTTTAATAATTTAAAGAGTAAACCAAATAATGTAGTCAGTTCTTTGTCCCAAATGCAAAAAGCAGTCAAAACACACCTCCATACTAAGAATCTCCCTTTGTACGCCCTCTGTGACTGCCCTGTTTTTTAGAGCACCTCCACATTCTTCATGTGGTTGTCTTAATTTTCTGACATGCAGGGGGCTCCCCATCCCTTTCTGGTGGGGTCTAGTCATTGTTCATATCCTGGTCATATAGTCTTTTCTGCCTGGACTATTGATAGGCTTTGGTTAGAGGGTACATATTTTTTTTCTGAGTGAATTTATATTCTCTAATGCCTTATTGCAAAGTAGTATAATTATACTGTGGTGTATATATATATGTATGTATTGAACACTAAACATTATTTGTTGCTAAGAAGAGTATTTAACTCTAAATGTTCTGAATGGTTTCACATTCTGTGATGTTGATGGAAAAAAAGATTAGAACTGGATAACTGCTTATACAAATACGAACATGTGGTTGTAGCAGACCTTTTTTCTTCCTAGCTGCTTTCTTTCTGTAAATGAAAGCTTTCCTTTAAAGAAATCTCAAGGAAAAGTGGCGTCTCTCAGCAGGGAGTCTTCATTCTACAGGAAACAAATAAATATTTTGTGCCTGTCCTCTGCTATTGGCTTAAGTGTAATAGAAGCTTATTAAGAGAGTGCTGGAAGCTCCTGGTTTGTGAGGAGCAGTCTACAGGACTTCGCCCTTTTTGTTGAAGCCATGTGTATTACTTTCTCAATTTCATAGAATCTTCTTATTGACGAAGTTCTTGCCAATGCAGGCTTTTGCAGTTAGTGCTCTTTCTATTAAAAAACCCCCAAAGATTCATATATTAGGATAAGAAGGTTTGCATATAAGTATAGCACATTTTAAAAGTTTTTGGATTTATCATATATTTAACAAGTATACCTGTGTAATTGGGAAAGTAGAGTTGTTTATTGCTAGAATTGTCACTCATATGCAATATCTTGTACTAATTTTTCATTTAAGAGAATTGATTGGGGAAATAAAATCCAATGTAAATACTGACAAGTGTTTTTATTACTAGTATTTTTAGGGACAAAGCTAGAAAGCAGTAATGGGGAAAGTGACTTCAAAGTGATAGCCACAAGCAGCTAAGAATTTTTAGTGTAATAAAGCAGCAAAAGAACAGTGACCTTTTTGGTATTGTGTACAAAGGAAGGCATTGTGGCCTGTGTTTGTAAGAGTAATTTCAAGTACAGTGCGATAATGGATTCAGGGTATTTTCTCTGAAAGGCATGTCTAACTTGAACTTATATAATAATAATAATAAACTTGAATTATGTGAATTCAAGAAATGGCAAAAGTAAGTCTTGTAATAGAATATAGAGAGTATGGACTGATTTGTGGAGAAAGATTAAAAATAATAATTACGCATATATTAATCAAACTCTTTATGAATGATACATATAAAGTGTAACCTGTAAATAGATCAGGAGTATAGATATGAAGCATGGAGAGAAATAATTGGTGCGTAATGAATTCATGCAAACAATCATGATGCAAACAAACATCTTTCCAGTTGTAAATAGTAAGAAAACTGAATTCTCAGTGTTTGTAATTATTGTATGAATAACTTTGATGGCTGGTTTATTCTCTGTCTCATTACCAAGTGACTTTCAGTGACTGTCTAGTTTCTGAAGGTGAAGCAGTGTTGCTTGTTTTTGAATGGATACACCTATCAAATAATTTTTGATTGGAGGAGGAGGAGGGAGGATTTGTGCCATGTGAATTAATCTTTTAGTATAAGTTCCAATACAGAAATGGCCTTTTAACTTTTCTTTGTATTCTTTATTTTTCAATTACTTGTTCTTCCTTATCTGACAATTTGTTTTTTAAACCTTTATAATAGAATGTTTCTAGTTTGTTTATGAAGCTTTGGTACTGAAGCGAGGAGTTTCAGGTGCAATATATTAAAGCTAAAAAAAAAAAAAATAGTATTGGAAACTGAATTGATAATCAGCTGCAAATTTAGATTCCTTACATTAATGACATGTTTTTATTCTCATAAAAATTAACAGAAGATAAATTAGATTGAATTTATTCTATTATTCCATGGTATGGGAATTGCATTTTTTTTTTTTTTTTTAATGCAAGTGTTGCTTTATAAGAGGGTGTTCCTAGTAGGAAAAGTAATATCTGTATCTTGCTTGTTTTAATAACCAGGGGTTCACAACAGTATTTAGCTACAGAGAAAAGTGAGTGAGCAAATCTTTTAATTAACCTCCATGATTATGCATCATGCCCTCTTCATTAAATAGATCTAACAGGGAGAAAAGCCAGTTGTTTCTAATAATTTTCTAGTGCTTTTGTGGTTTGTATACTTCAGTGTTCTGAAGGTTGGATAGAACTACCAGACCATAAAATCCAGCCAGCGAGAGATCTGGAGCTAAGAGAGCTCAAGGATTTATTAAGTGATGTGAAACTCTATTGTTTTGTGCATGTGTTACATAATTGCTGTCAATGCAAGGCTGTTAAAATTCCCTGCTAGTAATAACACGAATACCATTTTATAGCTTCAAGAGG
Organism: Fulmarus glacialis; assembly: GCF_000690835.1. Lineage (NCBI taxonomy): Eukaryota > Metazoa > Chordata > Aves > Procellariiformes > Procellariidae > Fulmarus > Fulmarus glacialis. The sequence goes on along the minus strand of NW_009198591.1, from coordinate 46,811 downwards.
AGATAAAAGAAGTTTCTTAGTCAGCACTTCAACAATATCACAGCACATGTCAGTTTTATTATTCTGGGGCCTTCAGTTTTGGCAGATGCTCTCCATTCTGGCTGTGGTGTGGTAATTACCATATAAATTAAGCAGAAATAAGCTGAGTGTAGCCTTATCCCTGCTGCCTGTAACCAGGTTGCAAGTACCGCAGTGTGAAACAGGCATAATTCAGGCTGATTATATTTAGAAGGCCACATTTTGAAATGCTGGGCCTTTATCTCTATTCATGTCAATTTTAAAAGTAAATTGAAGCTGTTTAGTTGCTGTGCAAACAGAAGGATCATTCTTTCTCCACAAGGTACTCTTCATAATAGCATTCCAGGAATTAGTTTAATCCATCCAGGTTTGATTCATAGCCACTAATTATATTTCAGCATACATTCTAATGCTTCAAATTATATGTGTCCTTACTTTAATGAGTTGTAACTAGTCCTTAAATTAAGAGCTTTGCAATTTTCTTTTATATCTAACAGGCTTTACTTTGGATTTTATGGGATTAAACTACTATGGAAAGTCTAGAAAGTGAGCTGAAATGAGTGGATTTGTTTTCTTTTGCTTTGTGCTTTAGTCCTAATTCAGTTAATTCTGCTCATCTGGGAAGCCTTGGAAATTTTTAAATCAAGAGTTCAAATGCAGATTCCTCAGATGATAGTGATAAACCAAACATTTTCTTCCATGTGATACGTAACTGCATGCGTCAAGAGTGGGCAAAGACAATAAAGATGATGTGAGCGACTGATGCTTTTTAAAATCAGAAAAATTGTTTTGGAAAATAAAAGCCTCAAAAAAAAAATAGTGTGTTACGTAATTTTTTTTTTTTTCCTGGTATTGCATTACAGAAGTCAAAGCATTTTAGAGAACTGGATATGTTATGAATGGTGTAGTGAACACAAAGAAACATGGCCAGGATCTCGGTGAGCTGGTGACAAAGCTGATGATGTAACTGCAATCTTTTGATTTAAATTCTTCTTTTAAATTTGGTGTCATGGAAAGAACTAGAGCAGAAACTCGTGACATCAGTGTTAGGCTACAGTTAATTATCTTTTGCTTTACTAGACTATTTTCTCTATAGATAAAATGTGAATCTGCAAAATCACTGCTTCAGAGATAACTTCGGATCTTTTAATAAGATGGAAAGTAAAATTAGGGATTTTGATTCTTGTGCTTACTTTTTATCTCTGAGGGATAAGTTACAAGATATTATTTGAAGTTATTACTTTTTATAAATGTATCTTTATTATATTCAAAACAATAAAATTAGAGTTTCTATCTTCTCAATTTTCAAGGTACTTTTGGAATAAAACCTGTTTTCCCTGTTTTGGTGATTTTCTTCAAGTATAGGATTTGGATTTCCTTTAACACTCTTGACACAGAACTGGCAGTGTAAACAGTGAAACAGAACTGAAATAATAGGATTTTTAATCTTTAAATATCAGAATTGTATTTAACTATAGTAGAAATAAACACCAATGCCAGAACCAATTCCAGCTCAGCTAATTTTATTATCTCTACTTAAACTCCTCTTTGGTGTCAGGTTATTTCTTTTTCTGCCAGTTGTATGTTGTTTGGTTGGGGTTTTTTTTCTTTTCTTTCTTTCTAATGATATGCATTGCTCAACAGTTGACTTACTTATTTTTCTAACTGACAATTTAGGTAGCTTCATGCAGCATTTCAATGTCCTTTAGAAACAAAAGTGCAACATAAAAATAAGCTGTTATTTGAATAACTTGATTTTTAATTGTTGGATATTTGAATTGTTAAATATTAGGGTAATCTTTATGTGAGCATATTAAATACATTTTGATATAGTTAAACACAGAGAAGAGGCACCTCCAAGCTACCAGACAGATGGTACAGGACATTAAATGACTTTTTCTGTTTTGGAGAATCCTATCTTTTTCTCATTTTTGTAAGCCCTTTCTGAGGAGAAGAGAAAATTAGATAAACCGTTTAAATAATTATTTTCTGTATGTGTATCTGCTTTATACATTGATATTAATTCTTACTATATAATTACCTTCCTTAGGGCTTTTTTGTGTTTGCATTTTCTTAGAGATTAAATTGATTAGGACATGCCGTAATCCCACAGAGTCTTTAGAGAATTCACGGAGGAGTATGAGTTGTCATAGAGATCTGCCTGGGCAGAGTAATTTTAAAATTTAATGCTGAAGTTACTACTTGCTTTTGATACTCAGACCTTTCAGTAAATACTTAGTTTAGCAGCCATGCTTGGAATGTCTGGTTTGGTAAGACCTTCACGAAAGCATTTTCTGTGGTTGACAGAAGGTATATGAGAACACAGCTAACAGCGGATAAAAACAATTAATTGATGCTGAAAATATGGGAAGGGAAGACCTTGGTTAACCATTAGAGATGTGTCACAGTTAAAGTTTGATATGCTGTTGAGCTTGCTTCACAAGCAAGTACATACAATAAAACACCTCCAAGCTACTAATTATATTATACTGTTTGACTTATTATTTGGATTTTTGCCAGGTAGAAAATGATTAGGCTAAATCTTACTTGTACTTTCATAGTTGACCTCCCTGTAATCCCTTGGAGAAAAAAAAAAAAAAACAAACCCAAACAACATGGGAAATAATACTTCATGGGGAAAAATGTGTTTGAGTATTGGCAAATTTAATATTGCTTGTGGAAAAACTGCATTCCACCACCATCCTTCACTCTTAAATGTTATTAATTTAGAACTTTACTTGTCATTTCTTTAACAAAAATACTTGTAAATACAAGTAAAATACTTGTTGCACCTGACACTGTGGCATTGAGTATTTGATGCGGGTAACCAAGACATTGGTAGAATCTATTACAGTAACTCCAGAGACTGGGTTATTTGGAAAGTGCTCTTGACAGCTTTAGCTGTTGTTTTTCCTTCTCCACTGTCTCTCAGGCTTTCTGTTTGTAGTCTCTTTATTATTATTTGTAGTATTTCTCTTTGCATCTCATAGTATGGTTAGTCCATTTGCACACTAAGCACGGCAATGGTAGATCTCAGTACCTACTTGTAGAGTTAGGATGCTACCACCTATGGTTCTGTGTTGTTCCTCTTATGTTTAGTCAGTTTTGAAGTAATATTGTTTACTTTTATAAATTCCATTGAGAGTGCAAATAACTGAAAACAAATTTCACTGTGAGGACAACAGATTTTAATGTGCAATTTTAATCTTGATTTATAATTTTCCCTCATTTTGTTTCTATAACATAGCATGCAGCAAACACTTTCTAATTCAATTTGTTCTTAATCTTCCCCATTTTAAACCATTTCTGTGGTTTGCCTAGTAGTAACTTATTTGAAACTATGAGCTGCCAGGTGATGTGCAAATTCACTAACTATATAAACTTTAAGGTTAGGTTAAATTAAATAGTGTTGATATACACTTTTGGTACAAGATACCAGAATCTCATGCAGAAATACAGTGAACTCATTTATGTTTTGATGAAAGCTAGAGAGAACAGTCAAGTTATGTGCTAATTTGTTTCCAAACATCTTTAGGCCTTACTAGGTCATTTTTCATTAAAAAAGAAAAATTGCTGCTTTAAAAAAGCCTACACTCCTCTTCCAAATGTGATATAGACAAAAGGAAAAAAACTGTATGAAGTTAAGATGGCAATGACTTTGAGCTCTTTAATACCATGAAACTGCTGATGTCTTTTTTTAAAGTTTTAAAAGAGGGTAAAAGCAAGTAAAAAATATAATATAAAAACAATATAATATGCAAGATTGAAAAATTATGCCCATTCTTGTGGGGTTTATGGTATAGCAAGCTAAATTTTGAATTTAGTGATTTTAACAGTTGGTCCAGCTGAACTAGCTAAACATTGTTCTATAGGACAGCATTTCAAGTGCAGTCTAATTAATCATTAACACAACTTTGTGAAATGAATGCCCTCTGCAATGAGTTTGCTTCATCTACACAACAGCCAGTTGTCAGCCACAGCTGAAAATTGCACGTAGTTTCTGCTTTGAAGCAAAACATTCAATTCTTGGTTACTTGTTATTGCAAGAAAAAAGAGAAAAAACTTCTTAAAATCACACTTAAAAGATTAATTTGGACTGAAATTGCAGGAATGTTCTTTGAATCATTCTTGCATAGCCATCTAGTGTAAAATGCTTAAAGTAGTTAATGTGCATATTTCAACTTGGTGAACTAGTATGACATTGGCACAAAAAAATGCAGTCTGCAAATAATTAAACAATAATTAAAACAAGAATAAACTAGATTTCTTTTCGTACTGAGATCATACTTTTGAAAGCTGATGTTCTCTCAGACTTTTGAGTTTCTTTTTGTCAAGAAAGGGGAAGTCTGCCCAAAGTTCTCTGTACTGACAGATCCTTCACAGAATCCCTATGTACAGAAAGCAAAGTGGCTTGTGCATATTGCTCTACTCTGAAGGTTTTAACTGTAGATGCAGAGAGTTAAGCAGGTGTCAGATAAGTTCAGAGAGGGAGACTCCTTGCATAAGACCACTTATCAGTCCATATATTCATTTTTTCCATAGGTAATTAAGATTTTTTTTTTTCCCCGAATAATCTGGAAATTTGTATTCTATTAAAACACTTCATCTGTTTCAGATAAGATACATATACGTGCTTAAATCATTACAAGAATGACCACTATAGAAAATCTTGATGTTATAGAAACAAGTGCACAATGCAAGAAAGTGGAATTAATTTAGTTTAATGTAGCCATAGTCCTGCATGTGCATTCATGTGCTGTCTGTGAATGCTGTTTGTGCTTGGGTATCAGGCTGCCTAAAAGGTATAAAAGAAACCTCATGCAGTTTCATAGTTTATACTTGAAATGTTTAAGGGATCTGCTAAAGTCTAAGTCAGTTTAAGGTTCTAAGCTAAAGCTAGTCATAATCTATGCTCATGACTGCCATTAAAAAGTCTGTTAGACTGATTTTTACCAATTTACTTTCTGAAGAACTAGAAAGTAGAGAGCTGTCCTTTCATTTTGAGCATAATACTCTTATTCTATATTTTGAGTACAGGATGACTATTATTGCTTGGATAAAATAACAACTCTTCCATTCTCAGGCCCATCTAGTTTCAAGGAATGTCATTTATGTGGTAATTTCCTTCAGCATTTATTGCCTGTTTAAATCTTGAATGAATCAAATGGAATATATTACCTGTGGCATAGATTTTAAAATAAGATCATCCTGAATATCTCTCTTGGCGGGGGGATAGCCTGATACTCTGCTGCTTCTTACGCTTTCTTAAAACTTTGTAAATTAGTCATTCAGAATTACTGCTTCTTTTGAAAACCAGTAATTTTATTTAGATATAAACATACATGCATAATAATCTTTACAGGTAAACTAGCTAATTGTTTAATGAGCTATAATCTTTATGGGTTTTGGAACAGAATTTATCACAAATGTTCAAGCTGGAGAATCAAGAGCCTTATTCTTTGTTATGTTTTTGTTATTGTTATGACAGAGAAAGAGCGGAATATCTATTTGAAAAAGAAGATTCCAAACCAAATTAATTTTCTTGAAAACATTTATCTTCTTCTTCTTTGTAGATATTTTGTGTTTGGGTAGCCTGCGCAGTGAATTCTGGAATAGAAAACTACCGATAATAGAAACAGTGGCCTTGTACCTTGGACTTCTCTAGTGAGCTGCTAATGTACAAGTTGTTCAAAACATTTATCTAAATATCACAAATATTTTAGTTCAACATAGAAAGTATCAGATACATAGTTTTGAAATAAACTGGAATAAATTTTTTTAAAAAAAAGGTTGTTCTTCCATGCAGTATAGTTTTGACTAAGAAGGTTTTCATAGACTCATAGAATCATTTAGATTGGAAAAGACCCTTAAAATCATCGAGTTCAACTGCAAACCTAACACTGCCAAATCCACCACTAAACCATGTCGCTAAGTGCCACATCTACTCGTCTTTTAAATACCTCCAGGGATGGTGACTCCACCACTTTCCTGGGCAGCCTGTTCCAATCCTTGACAACCCTTTCAGTGAAGAAATCTTTTGTCTCCCCTGAGCCTCCTCTTCTGCAGACTAAACAACCCCTGTTCCCTCAGCCACTCCTCCGAGGACTTGTTCTCTAGACCCTTCACCAGGTTCCTTGCTCTTCTTTGATTCTGAATGACTTCTCTTAAATAGTAAAGTTGTCAGTAACATAAAATATTTACTGTGATAGGTCAAAAGGCGTATGTAGTGTTTGAACGGTAATAATACCTCAATTGTACAAAGCAGTAAGGACAAAGAACTAGCCATTCAAAATATAATACTTAGGCTGAAACAGCAGTATAATACAGAACACAATGAATGATGTACATTTAGCTCAGTACAGAATCTATTTTGCATCTTCTAATTTTTTCAGAGTTAATTCTTAGGTTACTTGTTTTTATTGGAAAAAGAGAATATTGGTCACAAAACTATTACAGCTATTACTATACAGAAGATGTTAGAAATAGTTTTCCTCTCGAGTTACCATGATTCTCTTTTCATTCTGACAGATTTATCAGGACCATTCATGTAAAAAATAAAGCAGTAGGAAATGTCCTAGGCTTATTTTCTGTGGAAGAGATAACAACATATACAAGTCACAAATGTCTTACTTTTATGTTATTGTTTATAAAAGCAGGATGATAGTTTGGCTCAGGATGTCTGAAATGTCAATAGTTCATCTCTAGCTTTTGGCATCCTTTAATTATGACTATGGTTTGTTGACATATATCTGTACAACACAGTCTTTAATAAAATGGGAAACCTTGCTATAAGTGGGGGTTTGTTAGTGTGACAAGTAGACTAAACAGTGAAGGTGATTAAGTGTTAAGAATTCATATTGGATTTCAAAGTGTTTTACTTCAGAGAAATATTATTGAGTTCTCTTTCATAGCATATATGGAAGACATATAATGATATATAATAATATTTCTAGACGTAACTTTTTTCTCACTTTTGTTTGCCATTCCATTTTCCTTCTCCAGAACAAACATAATAGCTCTGTTTAAAATATGTGGTCAGTATTTGTGTATTTGGTTGCTTCTGTGGTGTAGATTAAGTTTCATAGATGTTTCCATGATGTACTTGCATTTACTGTGAAGTGGTAAAATGAGTGGTTTTGTTTGTCATAGTTATGTGCACATTGCTTAAGATCGTTCAAGTACACAAAGAAAGCTTTACTTATTTCATATTTTCAGGGTTTGTCGTTCTGTCTTCGCTACTTAAATCGATATTATAAAGCCTGATCCTGCAGGTCCATGCTTGTAATATGAATTCAAAGAAATATCTATGATTGAATTTTGTCCTGTATGTATTTAGGGTGAGGCCTGTAATTTACATTACTGGAAATTATGAAAGTAACAGAAAAATAACATAATTCATTATTGTGGCCTATGCCTAGGAGAAAATTTTTAAAAGTAATTCAACAAAAGATTTAGACCATTTCAGAGATTTCTTAACATAGCAAAAATGCATACTTCTAGGAGAAAAGTGCAATTTTCTGGTTGCATATAGTAAGTGGAATACTTTCATTTGTACACTTTATGACAATAACTTAATTATGAGCTTGCTTCTGTTACACTAAAAAGTGGACAGAAATATTGTGACGGTCCTATGTGTGAAGTTTGAGTTCTGTGTGATTTTTAAATTATCATTAGATGAGCTTTGTACACATACATGTGTATTTAGATGTGTATGCTTGCTTAGAATGCTGTCTTGCCTAGTCAGGCAACAGAAACCAGGGCTAAATTTTCAAAACACTACCTACTGTGCATTGCGCACATATGCTGTGTGCAGAGTCATTTTCTCATGCAAATTAATGTTTGCATATGTAGTTACTGCTTTTAACATAGTAACGTGGAGCTTTGCTTTCACAATAGGAAAGCATACATAATAAATTAGGTGCATAACTCTAATCATGTGAAAAGAGTTTTTGCACGACCACATGAGACATTGCAAGGTGGCTATAGCCCCCGAGATGGCTGGCTGTGAAAACAGCCAGTGAAAGCAGTGAAAAAGACAGTGAAGACAGCATAGATGTTCCTTTGTTTCCGTTTTGGTAGTTGTCTGTTATATTCAGTCATTTTGTAAATCTGACTTTAAAAAGTTTGTTTTATCTCTTTACTGGTCAAGAAATATCAGTCTTCTGATATGCAAATCGTATCATTGCTTAAGCAATGGTTCATATAATGAATTTTGTATAAAGGAATAAGAAACTTTTTTGCTATAGGGGTATTGTTTGGCTGGATGTGGTTTCTACCTACACTATTTAGATGTACTATTACTGATCTACTTTAAGACCAACTATTTTCTATTTTTATGGGAAACAGACGGAATGTCTGGAATTCCACTTACAAAAAGGAATCTGTATCCTGCTGAGTAATAGCAAGACGGTTGTCTTTTTTTTTTTTCCTAACTGCAGATGTAAAATTCAATACCAAAGGCACGCAAAATATTGAAGGTGATTTACTGCTAAGATTTAATATTGTTTCTTAAATTACATAGCTATAAGGAGTATATCTGGCTGCAGGATTAATTTCAAGAGGTGTAGCTTAATCTTTTGTTGGAGAAATGTATTTCTAAACGGAAGAAATAAAAGTCATAAATTTAAATCTTTCAATTGCTCATATTATTAGCATTTTTGATTTTGTGTATTTGTTGCTGTTTATAAGCATTTGTTACATGCATGTGTACTTCCTATGACTTTGGCAAGTTTAGGTACGTAGTGCAAATAAAATTGCAACACATTGCTGAATGTGTTTTGCTTATGTTGATGACAGCGGCAACTGGAGATGCTCAGAAACTTGTTGAAAGATGTAGGTTTATCATATTCTTAAGAAATTTAGATACGTTATTCTTAAGACTTAAATATCAGGCACCTATAAAAACAGCAATGAGCCAAAAATGTAGGTCCACTTGCGTCACTAACAGTAATATAAATAAGCAATGCATATAACCTCTTCTTATGAACTAGATATGTACCATTATTTTAAGGAGATGATAGTTTATATTTACCCAGCAAAATCCCTGACATCTTTTTCATTGATAGCATTTTGTTGCTATTATTTACTAGTTTTCAGCCTTCTCTCAGAGGAAAAATATGGTAGTAAGATGAAGATGTTGGAAATAATACATTAAAAGAACGTCAAATCATTATTCAGCGTGAAGCAGATATGCTGTGGTGAAACAGCAATTACTCTGTAGTTAATACTTGCTCATGTTCTCAAAGTCATGTGGATTTTGAATAAAATTAATATGAACTCTGTGACTGCATCCCCTGGATTTGAAGATTTTAGCAAATCATTGTCATTTTTATAATGAATTTAACTCTTAATTTCTTCTTTAATAAAATACTTGGGTTGGCAGGTGAAGTGATATGACCAGTTTTTATGTTACTAACATTAAAAATATGTAATTGAACACCATTTTTATGTTACCAGATACTTGCTTTTAAATATGGTGTCCTATATAAAAACTTTTGAGCACTTGTTTGTTTTTTTTAATATTAATGACAAAGAGAGATAAAAAAATAAGACAGGTGAGTTGTTGACTATTGTTCAGTAGTATACCATATAAATACACAACCACAAAGATATTTTTCAAATTTAGAAGGAAATCTTCAGAAATAGTTTAAGTTTTGGATAAGCATGGGAAGACTCGCTCTCATTTTTTCTACAACCCTCTGGTTGTAGAAATCGCAGTGCTAATCTGTTAAGGACATCTAGCGATTGGAAAAATCCCAGGCTTCTAGGAAATAGATTTAGCAAATGCATTTTTTTTCATGTTAGAAGAACTTTCAAATTTACAATATTATTACTTGTAAACTCTGGGTACAAAGTACTAGTACAGGATCATGATACACTGCAATGCATATTGCGTCAAATTTCTAGTAACATTTGAGTACGTAAACCCTCTGTCTTCTATTATTGTTTATATTTTTTAGGAATCCTTTTAATAACATCTGGAATTTTTACAAACGTCAGGAGTAAAAGTGTGGGAGAACAATACTTGCACCAATTATATGTCTAAAGTCAAACACTTCATGACTGTGAAGAAGTAGCAATGAGATGTATACACTGTTTCATAGGAGGAAATATGATTTGATTTCTGGGGCTGGAGATTTTTTAGAGTAATTAAAACACACAGCTCATGCTGAAGTTACTGGAATTTGGTTGCCTGATTTGTTTTTATAAATCTTATTGTATAGGTGTACTTGGTTCTAGACCTGTTTCTTTGTGTAATTGATAATGATGATTCTATTAGGACTGACCTACTGAGTCATCTAGACCCCTATACTTAGGTCAGAACATGGGTACTTAGTTGGTTACCAGTTTGCTTCATTTTTGTCGTTTGATTTATCCTCCTTTGATTGCTTCCATAGATTTTGGGTTTGGGCTTTTTAGATTATTTCAGGGAGATAAGTTTATTTAACTACTTTATTTCTGTCTTTAAACCATGAGTATGTTACCACATCAGTAAATGATGCTCAATAAATTCATGTGGTTATGTCCAGAAGGAGGAGTACTGAGTAGGTGCCCTTAAATAAAGAATGAGACTTATGGAGAGAATGCTGTCATATTGGGGGGAAAAAACCCCCAACAACCCACTGCATTTTCTCTTGATTAGTTCTCTGTGGCTGAGGGCATAATCTTACTGAACATTTTAGAAGTCATTATAGGTATGAAATGTATACGAGAAGTTTGTGATTGGAAGTCATCCAAGAAACACTGTGCCATAAAGGAAGCCATAATAAATATAGTTATACTACTGGCTCTGATTATTAAATATAACATTATCATGTTAAAAGCATTGCAATACTAGACAGAGTGAAAGGGGATGCAAATACATCTCTATCCATTTGTCATATTATTTCTTATCCTAGGTAGAGAACACCAGAGGCTCAAAGCATTAATTTAGTGTAGATGACGCTGTTATAGGGAACATCTAGCATTTATAACGTTTTCTGAAAGTTTGGGTTTTGCTGCTTGTTTTTAGCATGACTTGCCTTTTTGTTTTTTTAGTGCAGGGTTTCCTCTTGCGATTTATCTTTTTTCCCACAGGTGATTTCAGGCAGTAAAGTAGCAGGGCAATTGAAAAGGTAAGCAGAGCTGTGGCTTCTGATTCATGGCTCTTCATGGAATTTTTAGGCAAATCAACCATTTTGATGAAGTAGAAAATAGTT
>NW_009198591.1:35067-35564 GCF_000690835.1 Fulmarus glacialis | reverse complement strand
TGGCCGGGCCCCCCCCCCTCCCCCCCCACCTTGTTTCTCAAATTTGAGTTGTGTTATATTTCTTAGTATTTCCCACATCAACTTCTGTTTGCCTGTTCTGATGTCATATTTTTTTCCCCTCTTTCTCTGCTTTCCCCACAATCGTGATGGTCTCTTTTAAGTGATTGTCAAACAATGGTTGCAACCCACTTATCCCTTCATTTCTTACAATATCTTTCCATCGTTAGCACTGTCTCATGCTTTATGTTGTTTCCTTTAGTTTATGAGCTTCCCTCCTTGATCCCTGCATGCTCCTTCTCTTCCATGTCTCCTGCAAGAAATTTCTGATTTCTAGTCACTGTAGAAACTAGCCTTTGTAGAGAAGATAGAGAGGGGAGTGTAAGAATAGATGAGCAAAGTATAGAATCTCCTTCGAACTCTCTTTCTCCCCTTGTTGCAGAGAAGGAGGTAGAATCAGAATGGGAAATTCCTTCCCTACTCTCACTGCCGTCTTAGAA
>NW_009198591.1:19066-35055 GCF_000690835.1 Fulmarus glacialis | reverse complement strand
AAAGAGCTTGACAATCTGTATCCAGACCAAACGAGCAGACCTGATTATCTTTTTTAAGCCATTAAAAAAATAAGTGTAAGAATTCTGTTTAAAAGACTTGGATCTTCAAATCAGCATCCAGGTTACTTATAAGTCAGGAATAAAAGATCATAATCTATTTTATGAAAAGATTTGCTTTGTGCAATGACTTTTATAAATATTGCTCTCAGAATTTCTTACTGCCGCTCAACTGGATGACTTTCTTAATTGTCATTGACATTGGAGATCTTTGTATTTATTTGAAATTGTAAATGACAACATATTTGTGAGTGTGTTAAAAAGGGGAAGAGAGTTAACTGAAGGCTTGAAATAAAAAAATAGAAGTTATGGTTACTGAATCCTTTTATGTATAGAAGCATTCATATCTAATAAATCAGAACCATTATCTATTACAACCGTATTTTATATAACTGGTTTGCTACTAGATTTCTGAGAACAATAGAATACTCTTTCTGCAATTCTTGAAATTTATAATCCTCACTTCAGGTCCACCATCCAAGCATGCCACTTTCCATGCTTCTTTAAAACACAGCACAAATCCCTGTTTGGTTAAAGCTCCACTGAGGCTGTATACATTTATTCCACTTGTAGTCTGTAAAGCTTTTAAATTCAAGAAGCTTTTAGTTGCCATTAGTGAGACTGGATTCAAAACCAGGTGGCAGAGATGAATAGACAATGTGAACAATGCTTTGTTGAATTCCACATCACAATACCTACCCTGATGAGATTCTTTTCTTCATACTGAAATAAGAATTAAATAGTGCACAGTGGATCACTGAATAATACTTTAAGAAATATTAAAAAAAAAAATAGTGAAGTTATTCTTTTGGTATCTTTGTCTGTTTCTTTGTTGTCTAAATTCAAACTGTTTTTAATCCGTCAACCCCTGTTGTTTCTTGCATTATTGCTTTCAATGCACCACACATTGTTATTTCTGCCCAAGTTCCCTTCAATAAGAAAGGCTTGGTCCATTGTCACTTCTAACTTCATATTGTGAGGAAGTATTGTGAGTATGAACTACAGAGGTTTGGGGTTTTTTTTTTGAGTACTACCGTGATTATTAATATAGCTGTATTTTTTTCTTGCTTCTCTTCAGTCTTTATCAGCATGAACCTGCAGTTGGGTACTGAATTTGGTATTTGTCCTGAATGCTCGCCTCTCTAGAATATGTGACTCCGGGGGAGGAAAATTCCTCTACTGTGACATCAATTAATGGTATTGTGTTGTATAGTAAGCATGAATGGCAGAAATCCAGCCAATCAGAGGAGGCATGAAACTTCGGGTTCTTTTGTTGTAATAGTCAGAGTTGGTTTAAGCTGGATATAAAGCTTTGGTTAGTGCATAAAATTCCATCACTTTAGAAAATAAAATATGATTTAGCTACTAATTGGAGATGGGAGGGGATATGGACACTGTCTTGAGAGTTTAGGTTTTGCTTAGTCATGGGCTTCTTAGCTTGGATAATGTATTTCCAGAGAATAGGATGAAACTGGGAAGCATTATTTACATAGATGACCTACTTTTGTTCGTAGTGATTATAAAGTACAATATAAAAAGTGTTCTTGTCAAGTTTGAAGATCATGCCATATTGGGGGGGGGGTAACACCAATCAATACACTTGAGGGCAGGGCTGCCATCCAGAGAAACTTCAGCAAGCTGGAGGAATGGGCCAACAGAAACTTTATGAAATTCAGCAAGGGTAAAAGCAAAGTCCTTCACCTGGGAAAGAAGAACTGCCAACAACAGTACAGGCTGGGGACTTACGAGCTGGGAAGCAGCTCCACTGAAAAGGACCTGGGGGTCCTGGTGGGCAGCGGGGTCAAGCTGCATGGGAGCCAGCAGTGTACCCTGGCAGCAAAGAAGGCCAACAGCATCCTGAACTGTATTCACAGAAGCAGAGCCAGGAGCGTGAGAGATGTGATTAACACCTCAGCTCAACACTTGTTAGACCACATCTAGATTTTCTGTACAGTTCTGGATGCCCCAGTTCAGGAAAGACATTACTAAACTGCAACTGAGAGAAATCTGGGGGCTGGAGCACTTGCCCTGTGAGGAGAGGCTGAGGTAATTGGTTTTGTTCAGCCTGGAGAAGAGGTGGCTACTGATAGCAACCTTCCAACACCTGTGAGAATCCAGGCTCTTCATGGTGGTAGGACGAGAGACCATGGGCATAATGTGAAACGAGAGATTCAGACTGGATGAAAGAAAGAGCTTTTTCATAACGAGATCAGTCAGGCAGTGGAATGGGTTGCTCAGAGAGGTTGTTCCATCTCCATCCTTGGAGGTTTTGAATATGAATAAATAGGTAGTCTTAGAATCCATTGAATAACTGAACATTTGGTGTTCCTCAACTTATTTCTGAAATGGAACTTCATTTCTTTATCTACTTATTTGGAGGTTTAATTTGATACGAAAGTAATTTTAACATCAGATTTGTTTATAATAATTTTTAAATTCTCTGCATGTGATTACTTAATATTTTCTTGTTTATTTTAAATAAACAATTAAATTTATCTTAATTTTCTGTCTTCTTGCTGTATTTATAAACACTGAGAGCATTGTTTACTACCGTTTATGTTACTGTCCACTTTACAGATTTTTGCTTCTCCAACCTTGGGCAAATTTCCTTCTTTTTTGAGGGCAAACTTGCATATGTATGAAATGTATTGCTGCATTTCATTTGCTGCATGCTCACTGGAAGTTGGGAATATTTCACATGCAATTGTTGCCTTTCCCCCAGAAATAATTCCTATTATTCTAAATTTCTACATCTTAAATTAAGGGGAGATGTATTTACAAGGTGTCAGTCCACCATGGTACTTTATTTTGTGTTTTGCAAAGAAAAAGCTTCATGTTTGAATGCTTGCCCACTTAGGTCTCAATAAGTAATTGCTGAGGAGTGCTGCAAGGCTCTGCAGGTGTATTTTAAAAAAGTAAAAGATTTTCCAAGTATTTGAAACCTGTATTGGGTATTGTCCAATTATAATCAATTCTTACCTTATTTAAACTGAAATCAAACTTGCTAGTTGCCCTGCTAGTGACTGCCAGCCTAGGGTATTATGAAGGTGAAAACGTTTCTAGCAAATGAGAGCTGAGTTGGATAGGAACGGCTTTCCTCACATTACTGCATTCATATGTTTATCTTATGTTTTTTATAAAACCCCCTTCCTCCAATTTATAATACTTCTAAGCCCTAGTGACCTCCATTTTGCTTAGGCTTACTGCCTGGTACTTTTAAATCACTTTTACTGTCTCTTACCACATTTAACAAAAAAGCAAACCAATCACTAAACATAACACTTCACAGATGTTAGCAGGGTTATAGCACAGTTGTTTTAACAGGGCACAGCAACAGCTTTGTTGCAGGAAATGAGGGCACATATCTCTTCCAATGGAAACTATGGGAAGAATTTAAATAGAAAGAATATTGCCCAAACTAGAATTTGGTTTTCTAGGTGGTAAACCTGAAACCTGTATGCTTAAAGTGCCAAAGGATCTCTCTAGCACAGTTGTTAAAAACCCCATTTTAGGTCTCATTCCAAATAAGGCTGGTCATATTATAGAACCTCCATATGTCTCTGTAGGACAAAAATCCATTATTTATTCAAAAAGTCAACTGAGTCATGAACTAGGAGTTAATCAGATCTCTCTTGTACAAATTCTGAGTTGAAGCTGATTCTGCTTATAGCATGCAAGGTCACACAGATGGTAGGTTTCTTTTCTGCTGTATTTATGTCAAGTGATATTAAATCTTTGAATTTGAATACTCCCTCTGATGGTATCCTCAGGTTTGTGATATCCATCTTTAACTTACTTTAGGAAAAAATTTCTAGTATTATTTACTATCACTTCAATCATTTAGTCTTTCTAACCATTTTGGCATCTTTCTCATTAGTAATAGGTGATGTGAGTGTTAGCGCAGAAAAAGCCAAGGTATGGCTGATGTTGTAAAAAGTTTAAAATAAACTGCCAAATTTTAAGCCACCTTGAACGTGATGAAACGGTACATTTGTTAAAATGATTTATTCTTCTGTGTTCCTACTAAGTAGTGAGAGAGTTACAAGGGGAATTAGTCAGTTTGCAATATATTCATGAGTACATCCGCTGCCACAGTATACTCAAAGAACAAAGATTCCAGCTGGTTAGAAAAGTTTGTAATATCAACATTAACAGGAGAAACTAGCCACTGCAGTTTCTGATCTCATCAGAAGGCAGATTGTATTCCACCTCTAATTAACCGCCTGTTGAGATTAAGAATCGGTTTGCTGTCCAGGCAGGAAGTGAAGATGAGAACTCAGCATTTGAGAAAGAGGAGTGATACCTCTCTAAACACTGTGAGGATCTTGAATCTGCATTGCAGAGGCACCAAAAGGTAGTGGTGGTTGATGCTTCCACCCTGAGAGCAGTTAGGACACTCACCAGCCTGAAGTACTTGTCTGGCAGGTGAACTGCTGCTTTCTGGGATTTTTGATGTGTGGTATTGCTGAAAGACTGTTGGGAGTCATCAGATGGCCCCTGCTCTGTGCTTATCCATATAGGTTGCTGTTGCCAAGAGTGCTTTTAATTTTTGACCATAGGATGATGTTTAACAAGCTATTCATAAAGTAATGAAGGGCAGAATGAGCAATGGAAGTCCGCAGGTAAACAGAAATGGCAACTTGGGAATTGGTCTAGAAACTGGAGTGTATATGTTTCTTGAAAACTGTTGGGGTGGGGAGTGCAGGAGCAAGGCATAGACAGGTAGGTAGATATTAGGTAAGGGTACTGTTGCAAGAATTATGCTGAATAAATCATATAATTGGAAGTCTTAATATATGATTAAGGTATGTGACACAATTGACATGATTTAGTGAGAACTCGTATGAATGGAATATTACTATAATGGGGTATAGCCTTTTCAAAGACAGACCAAAGAATCAGGAGGAAAAAGTATATGTATCAAAAATTTAGAGGAACCTAGAGTTATTGAACAATCTGGTAAAGTCTGAAGGGAAAGTAAGATAAAATCAGAATGAGCAGACCACCACAAAATGGATGCAGCATTTTGTGAGCAGTTAGCAAAACAATCTCAAATTTGGTGGTATGAAGAAATTTTTAATTACCAACATACCCTTTGAGAAAGGTATAATAGAGTAAGTTTAACAAGGATTCATTGGTGACTTTTTTTTGCTTTTAGTAATGTCATAGTGCACTTTTTTTCCCCCCCCCTTCTTTTAAATAAGGAAAAAGAAAGCAACTTGCCGGAAAGTTTCTATAGAAGTAATTTTAAATAGTGAGAAACCAGCTAGGAATGGGTAAGTGAAAGGCAACTAGATTGATGTGACAATGAAATGGTGGTTCTCACAATGTTTAGCAAAGAAAACAAAATAGAAACAGTGGATGTCAAGAAGCAGACTCTGAGAACTAATAGAACTCTAAAGATCTCAGGGGAGTAAGGATTGAAAGGAAAGCTTTTCAAAAAATAACAATCCTTCCACCCCCCCTAACTTTCAAACTCATTTGAAAATGGAAAGGTCACAAGTGAAGGTAATCCAATTGCAAAGGAAGGATTGGGACTCACTTGTTGACTTCAAACACACTAATATAGCATATAAAAAGGGCTAATAATGTTGCATTAATAAGGTAATAAAGGTGAATATAAAAGAAAAACATTAGTTTAGAGATAATTTCAAAAAGGCTAAGGCTCATATGAGCTAAAATGAGCAAGATATGTCAAGGAAAGCAACATGTGTGTTAGAAATTCCTTGTACTAAAAGGAGTACCAAAACCCACTATTCAGTAAAGATCTCTTTTAAGTCACTCTAAGGACAAAGTTTGTAATACTTTTTTTTTACATCGGTCTTTGCTACAAAAATTGTCTGTAAGTGCTAACCTTACTATTTCTAGTATCAGTGGACTAGCATCTCTATCTATAACTAAAAGAACAGGGTAGATTCTGTACATAGACTGGATGTTTGATGGACCTCATCATGCATGAAGAAATCTCAGAAATATTTATAGTCAAAATTAAAGATGGCCACAAGAGTGGTTATTGAGAGATTGGAAATGGCAAAAGTAGTGTTAGTTTTTAAAAATAAGGAAAAAATAACAAGGATGCAACAGGAAACATTTGTCAAGAAAAATAGTATCAAGACAAAGGACTTCTTCCTATGACAGGGTAGCAGACAGAGGCCATTTAGATAGATTGAAGTTGGGTTCAAATCTATTTAGAGAAGCAGGCTAGAAATATTAATGGTTCACTGTCAAATGACAGTGAAATGTGGCTCTGGAAGGATTTGTCTTTGGCTCAGTTTTATTCCAAATTTGCATGTATGACCTGGAAATTGAAATGAGCAGTATGTTTATTAATTTTTGGTAGCATGAAGTTGACAGATGTGTCAATATCTTCAAAAATGAGGATTGTATAGAAATGGTCTAAAAAAAGTTAGGATGCAGTTCAGCAAGGTGCTGTGATTAGAAATAACAGCACAAATACAAAGAAGAATAACTGTTTAGGTGGAAAGTTTCTCAGGTTTATAGCAGATCATGAACTGCATGAGTCATATGTTGCAAAAAATGTGAAATGTCATACTGTGATGTATAAAAATTAAGATATATTTCTGTTCTATGCAGGTTTCTTAGGTCTCAGTTAGAATCCCTCATTCTGTTATGTGAACCTTAGTAAAAGAGCTGTGGACTGTTTGGCAAGAGTGCAGAGGAAAGTATCAAACAACGTCTAGATGCCTGGATCACAGACCTACAAAATATCTAAATCAATATGGAAAGAATTGGGGTGAGCCGGAATGAATGAGAGAACTCTTGGGAGGATGTGGTAACAGTCTTCAAGTATGCATTTCTGCAAAGTGGAAGGAAAGAAATTGTTTCCATAGTGAACAGACAAAAGAGCAATTGTGCTTGATTTGAAGAAGAAAAAATCCAGATTAGATATTAAGAAAACAATAAATAGCTAGGGTTCTTATGTACCTCCATCCACTAGAGGCCTGAAAAGAGACTAGACAAAAGTTGTATTGGAAATGGCATGAGGATAGTTAAATATTTCTGGAGGACTTGGAATAGGTGATCTCTTGCAGTGATTTTTTATGTTTGTTTTCAAAATGTCTAATTTTCTATATGGGCAAATGGAGATGTCACAGAATTTCTTACAAGTTAGAGCTAGATGCGCTCACAACATGGCAGACAGTAGTAACAGGGAAACTGCAATCCTCAAAGGAATTCGTTATTACAAGACCTGTAGTGGATATGCCACATAAGACTTATTATGGAAGGCTACAGTTTCCTTAGATTCCTCAGTACATCTGTACCTGTAAAATGCTGAATACAAACTATTGTACATCTGAAGGCAATCCAATAACAGTCATCTGTGAAGTATGTGTAAAACATCTTCAGGTAGTAAAGAACAGAATTAAGATAAGCGTTCTTTCACTAAAAGAAGATAGATCAACATGTACTGTGTAATGTAATTTATTTTTCATGGTGTGTTAACAGTCTATATAACATTGCCAAGTAAATATTTTCTTTGATGTATTTTATCTCTTATTCCATTTCAAATTCTGCTGCATTTAAAAGCATTAAGTATGGATTTGATTCTTTGAGCAGTCATGAAGCCTCAATGAAAGTTAAAAATGCTTTGCATCTCAGGGAATGCAGTATTAACTTAACCTGAGACCTGGAATTGGTTTCATAATGTGAATACCTTATTGTTCTATAATGAATCACTTAGGAAAAAATGTAACCCTGGTACAGAACAGTATTTCCCAATTCATTAAATAAAATTATTGGGCTACTAAGGCACATCTAGTAAATTTCTCATTGTCAAAGAAAACTCATAGAATTAGTAATCAGTGAGACAAACTTCTCATTTTTGTACTAATGTTTAAAAAATGAGATGGGGAGAAAAGCAATAGGGACAATGACTTTGAAGAAGTCGATTAAGTGGTAGGATTAATTTATCGTTTCGTGAATAAAATAAGAGCTTTCAGCCAAGGCTGAGAGGCTTAAAATAATCTCTGAGCTATATGATTCACTTGGATTTCATGATGGGATATAGCAAGCATCAATTTAGTTTTATTACGCAGATGTCATATGTCTAGACTCTTTTACTAGAAATCTCTGGAGTTTTTCCTAACTTGCAATCCGGGGCTTGTTCTTTGTGGCTGAAGAAAGAAACACTGTGAACTGGAGGAGGTTGCGGCTCTTAAGTCACTTGCCTGCACGCTGTGGGAACAGATGTGATATTTAGCACAAATCCATTAAGTGCTTGGTAAATCAGCTGCTCTTAAAACTGCCTGGAGGAAAAAAAAAGTATATTTGAGGGTAGCGATTAGCAAGACTGGCAGAGAGGACTTATTGTCCCGAGAGGGTTGGGAGATAAAGCAGAAGTATGCAGTTTCTGTATGGATTAATGCAACATTAAGAATATGAGTATTGTATCACTCTGTGCCATCTCTCACTCTAGATAGAGTCCAGAAGTATGACTTCAGCAGTGGTACTAGTACAGATAATGGAGCTGCCATTAGAATGGATTCACCGTGGACTGCAAATGCTATCCAGGAGATCCTGAATAGATTCCATAGTAGCTGGCCTGGGTTGAGTTCTCTGTTGCCACGGTTTTCCTGCTAACAGCTGTTTTCAAGATAGTTTGTGTATGGCTTGACAAACAGCAGCCATCCCGTTGGATGGCAATCCAGACACAACTTTAGACTTACATATGCATTTGATATATTTGACACAGAGCAGTTTTGTACTAAAAAGTTCTTGGTAAATGTTTAACTTGACAACAAATTGCAGTGTAAAACTCAGATAAATTTCATCCATTCTTTCATGTATTTACAATTTAAGATGTCTGTCTGGTTTTTTTGAAGCTTTGTTTTGCTAGCCATCTTATGTAACCCAACAATTGGCTGCTGATTTTGATTTTTTAGAGTAGTCAAGCAAATAGTAACTTTAGCAAACCCAGAAAAGGATGTAACTGTTTGTGAACAATGTGTTGTTAAAATGTTATGATGATTTACCGAGACTGTTAAAGGAAAATTAATTAACTTGGTGTTAGAAGATGAAATGCGAGATAGAGAGTCTTCCTTGTGCTTATTGATGATGGCACATATTGTTTTAGTTTTTTAAGAAAGAGCTTTAAAATCTCGTGTTGGTTAAGAGTATTAAATTCCTGGCATTGTGTGAATTTTTTTCAGACACTCCTTTTAAGTATTTCAAGTTTATTGTAGTTTAACTAGAATCAGAATTCAATTGGTGGAAACCAGCTCACAAGTCATGCTTCACAAGCATTATTTTCATATCTTTTCCTGCAGAAAAAAAGAGATGGGTACAAATTGAAATACAAGATGTTCCTTTTAAACATAAGGGGAAAAAAAACCTGTAAGAGTGATTGAACACTGGAACAGGTAGCTAAGAGGTTGCGGAGTCTCTATCTCAAAGGGAGTCAGAACCTGACTGGACACAGCCCTGAGCGACCTACTCTAGTTGACTCTGCTTTCAGCAGGGTGTTTGGACTAGGCAATCTCCAGAGGTCCCTTCAAACCTCAACTATGCTGTGATTCTATATCTGATAGAATGTGTTCATATCTTTGAAGCAATCTGACTAAATATTTGATATCTACTTACATTAGCTTCTTTGAAACAAATTATTTTTGTATATCTCTATTTTTTTATACTTTTTTGTTATTTTATTGGACATACTGTATTGGTTCACTGTTTCATGCTGAATAAAAACAGACAAGCCCAGTATTCTTAATGTTTATCAAGAAAGGAGGAAATGCTCTAAAAGCATGAATATGAGACTTTTGGTTACCATGCCTATGAACAACATACTTCACATCTTATTTCTACAAATTACGTCATGGTAGTGTCTAATGATACTAATCCTTGACTTGGCAAGGTTGGAATAAGGTGCATGTCTGAAAATTGTAAGAGTGGAATTTTGTCTAGATACTTTTATCTTTTTTGGGGAAAATACCCTAGGTAAAAGTGCTAGAGGATATATAGGAATCCTAAAGGTCTTGTGTTTTACAGGAAAAAAATCCTCCCAAGCAGGGAAATACAAGTAGCTGTGCTTTACAAGAATTTCTCTTATATGTAGATGTCAAGGGAGATAATGAGCAGGAGGGTCAAACTACAGTGGGCCACTCTGTAATGGTTCTGAAGGACCTTGCTCCCAAGCAACCCCTTGAACAAACCAAAATTAGAAAGGAAAAGAAGTTTTTTAAAACTTTTTGCCCTTTACCTTCTGTAGGCTGTGAGTTCCTTGATGCTATAAAAAGGTCCAGCATATAATCTCACATCTGGATATTGTCTGTGGCTCTACTCAAGCTCCTTGTAGTTATGTGACAAGAATACTGAAATATGTAAGCGCAAAGAGCATATCAATATGCCATGGCATTACCTCATGGTATTTTCTATCATCTGAATTGTTCATATGTTCAAAATATAATGTTCTCTTCAGATAGTATTGTAAAATGTGCAAGCTAATTGCATTCAGAAAGCTACCTTCGGCATTCATCTTTAGGAATGGTTTTAGTATGTTTAGTAACGCTGTAATTTTAATTACAGTTCTGCAGTTTTATGGTGTCAGACATACTTTGCAATAGGGGCTGTGTAGATAGTTGGCAGTCATAGGATATATAGCAGTCACGACTAAATAGCAATAAAGGATTCACTGAACTGCACTAACAAATCAGACGTGATTACGGCCTGTGTCAATGCATATGCAGAGATTAGAATATGTATGCTGATGAACAGGCTGTAGTCCATTTGCTTATGTTATTTTTCTTTGTGTGAGGTAAGTGAAAAGAAAATGATAGTATAAGTGTATGGTCCTAAATTATACGAAATATTTTATGAAGGCAGTAATAATTGAGGAGGTTGAATTAAACATTCCTTTTTTTTATGATGTATGTCACCTCTCATTTTTAGCTCTGTTCATCAATATATTTCCTCTTTCCATTATTTTTTAGTAATCTTACCATTATATGGTTCTCAATAAGATATTTTGCTTTAATGTTCAAAATATGTAGCATTGAATTACTTGCGGTGTCCTACTGTTTCTAATTTCTGTTTTCAGAGGAAATATGAATGCAGTTTTCTCTTAATTGTTTGACTTTTTTTTGTGCTTACCTTTCTCAAACTCTAATTTTTTTTTGCTGTAATCTCAATTTTGCAGTCACTTATATGAATAAAAACTCAGCATTTTGTGAAGTGATTTGTAGGTCTGAGTTCTCATTCTGAGCATACACAATATTGCATAGCTTGCCCATATTGGTATTCTTTCTTGCCATCATATAATATTTTTTATTCAAGGAACTCAGAGCTTTCCAGTGAAGCTTTTTGACTGAACCATTTTGTCCCTTAAATAGTAATTTTTTTCAGATAGATAAACTGAGATACAGTAAGTGGCTGAACAGAAAAACTTCAATAGAAAAGCCAGGAATAGAAATTGGATGGTAAACATAATTTACCCTTTTATGAGTACAGTATCTTTTGTCTTTATTTCATGCATGACAGAAACTGTATATAGAACTTTTAGTAGCAATTGAAGTTTAGCCGTTTAAACTCCTCTTTTTTAATTTGCAGCAGCTTCAGAATAGCCACAGATATTTTTTAAATTTGGGATCAGGTTCACTTTTGTGTCAGGACAAGAGATTGAATAAGATGGGTCGTTAGTTCCCTGACTCTCAAACTGTTCTTGTCCCAAGAATTGTTAGCACCTTTTATGTAGTGCTCTAGCTTCAGACAGGCAAGGTTTTATACTGTAGCTATAACCAGATGTAAATGCTCAGAGCAGGGCAAATCTTTCTCTCCCCTCTTTGTTACAGTATGCCCCTTTTTGCACAGGCAGTAGAGTACTTGGCCATCAGGGCTTTCCAAAAGCAGAAGATTCCCTCTTGGTAGAACTCTCCACCAAGTACTGCTCGTCAGAAATAGAGAGGCTTCATTTGGAGAAGGGAAGCTGTCCTTTTAGTTCTTACCTCATGATATTTGTTGTATTAACAAATATCCACCACTGCTTTTTTTTTTCCCCCCCAAGAGTAACCTTTTAAAGTTTTCAGCATGAACTTTTTTCCTGTGTCATAAGAAAAATAAATCTTAAGTTCCTCGTTATAGAAATTATTAAAATTCTTTGATGAATCTTGTTATTATTCCTGGGTATTTTTAAAAGATGGATTTTTTCCATATGGTTCATTTCATGAACATATGGGTCTGTTTTGTGGTTTTGGGAGATACAGTGATCCAGATTTTCTCTGCATGTCCTAGAGTCAAATATTGTTGGGGTTATTTTTAATTATGTAATTAACTACCTAATACTGCATAATAGGAATTTGCATTATACGCATCCACTTCACTTACTAACTTTTTCTTAATACTTCATTATTTTGTACTGTTTTCATTTGCAACCTCTTCCTGTGCCCATCCTGATATTTCTGGTTTTGTGAATGAGCCAATAAATGATTAAATTAATTCATTAGGGTGTGTGCTGGGTATATGCATACATACTTGCACACCCTCACCCCCACTCCACATATATAGATATAAAGCAAGCAGGAGATCACTGATTGCTTTTCATTAGTGAGACTTGTTTGTTTGTTTGTTTGTTTTTAAACAAGATGTGAATTTCTACCAAGTAGGCCCTAGGAACATCATGAGAGAAAGGTGGGTACAGTGGCTCAGCTAACTCTCTGGCCTCCCACCTTGGGCAAGTCAGTTAAAGCTGAATTGAGGGAATGTATGTTAATTCCTGGGCTTTCTCTGCAGTTCAGGGTGAGGATTATGAAGTTTAGAATAATATTTAGAGCAGCCAGTTTACTGAGCTGGGAACAGCCTAAGGCTAACTTAAAAGAGCAAAAAAAAAGCCAAAACTGTCTGGACTCTCACCCTTTCTGGAGCTTAGGTATTTTATGTGGGCTCCAGGCAGGTGCCTTTGTCTTCTTAAGATCTAAAACCTAGAGGAACATTGTAAAGCTAGGCACACTTAAAATATTTTTGTTTCAAACAAAGAAGAGCTCTTCTAATTACTCCATATCTGATGGCTCAAACATTTGCCTAACAATGGTAGAACTAAATTTAGTTCTTTGTAAGCCCGCTGTTTCAAACTCCATCTGTGATCTTCTAAGAGAAAACCATCCATCCTCAATAAGCTACAGAATAGACTCAGTGCCGTACTGTTCCACAACTGGCTGTTGTGGAAGCTGGGCTCTATTATGTGAGGAAAGCCAAGCCAAGAGAGCATGCCTGAAAAGATGCAAGATGTTATGACCTAGTGCTTAGCACATCCAGCTCTGAGTAGGGAGACTGAAGTGCCTTAATCCCCTTTCCCAAGAGTGACTTGAGGATAAAATACAAAAATACCTATATCATGTCCCTCCCCTTGTTATTCTCTCTGTACTCCATTTTATGGCTTTTTAGTATGGGGACTTACAGCCTATTGCTCCTATTAGCCAATATTAAACTGGCTCACATAAAACTACGAATGCATGACCCATATAAGGAATATACTTCCAATAACGCAAAAAGTAAACATAGGCTGCATCAAATGCATCAGGTGCATTAAAAGAATTCCCATATCAAGTACCGTAAGGGGATACATGTGTGAACAGATTCCAGAAGGCAAGAACAAGTTGGTTGTGTCTCCTGCCAGGCAGACCAGTGAGATCCACAACAATTCATTCTTAACATTCCAGAAGGAATGGATTTCTGATGTCTCTGAAAAGGATAGAATATCATTGTGTGGCTCAGAACCATGATGTGTCTTTCTTAATTAAAGCTCATTTGTTTTAGCAATTAGATATAGCTCTCAAATTGTGCCAGCCAGGCTGGTATACACACACGTAATCGCATTGTAGAGGCTACACTACTACACAGCATCATCCTTCCAGATTGCAGCTGTATCCAGTCTTGGTATTTATGTAGTTTTCTATGTCTGTAACAAGAAGAGGTTAGATATTTATGTATGTTTTTATTATTGTCATTAGCATAAAAAAAGTCAGATGCTTAGAACTTCTATCTCTTCTAGTATGCTTTTATTGCATCTTATGCAGTATAATAATGCTAGAAACTGCTGCTAAACTATGTGTTTTCAGAGGTGTATACTTGTCTGAACTTGATATATGAACTGTCTTTCAGTTAGATCCTTGGTAATTTAACTTGAATAATTTGCCCATCTATCCTGAAACTCCTTTAAAAGTTTGAAATATTAATAAGCTTAATGGGAAAGCATGTTAACCTAAGCAGTGAGTGTCCTTGGTTATGAAGTTACGACTTTTAAAAATTTATCATCCATCCTAAGCTTCTACTTTTTGTTTCAAAAAATATGATCTGTTCTTTTCTCAATGTATTTCAAGAGGAACTCTCTACCTGAATTAGCCTAATGAGTAAGTAGCTTTCTACTAACTGCCTGGAAGATGCACACAAAACACTTGACTGTGTTATTGCCTACTGATTCAGTAGCTGTGATTCCACATAACTGAGAGTAGTGTAGTGTCCTCTAAAACCAACAGTGTCATCATTAATTCATCAGAAGCACAGCTGTGAACTTTGGTTGTTTTTTTTACCAAAGCAAGCGGGCAAAAACATTCCAATGTGCAGTAAAGAAAGTTCCAAGCAACTGGGGTGCACAGCGCTTTGTGTTTAAGCCATTGACCTTGTAATGTGATCACACAGACTTTTTGCAAATTAATCTTTCAGATCTTATGAGTGACATGTGAACTTTGACTTCATGGGCAAAAGACAAGACTCCAGCTCCAGTAGAGTCACCTGTATCCCAAATGCATGATAAATTTACATAACTTTCTTTTGAAAAACATGAGTCTCTTGGTGCTTTCATGACTTTTACTAGGGGAAATATCAGACTCTTTTCTCCTTTTTGTGCAGTGGTGTACATCATTGAATATAAGTGGGATTGTCCCAAGCTTCATTTAAATATATAGTTTAGCTATTCCTATAGCAATTATACGTTTCAAACTGCAAAACATTAACTTTTCTGTGAGCTACATACAGCTGTACCATTTTACATTTTGGTAATTTGTTTGTTGTTTCTAGAATTGTATTAATTTCCCTAAAAGTAAAATTTCTTAGAATCAGTGTTTACACATACGAGCATGTTCAGCAGAAAATGAGTGAAAAATTCTAACACTAAAATATTCCTGTATCGTCAAGACATTATTTTTTAAACTGTGAGTCTTTTTACTATAAAGCCTTTAGATTTCTACATGAGCATAATTATTTTTTGTCTCTGGTGCGGGAAAGCTGGTATGCTTAGTAGATGCTGTTTGGGCTATCTGGTTTCCTGTACATCTGTCACTTGGCTTGTGGCATTCTCTTTGGTGATGAGGAGTAAGTACAGGAGCCTGCCCAGTATGGTTGTGTGACCTGTTGAATGCCGTCATTGCTTCCAGTTACAAACACATAGCCATCTCATATTTACCAGGCATGCGTTTAACAGGAAATGAGTAAGTGCAGGGAAGGAAACATGCGTACTACAACGTTGCGATGTGTACCTATTGACCGATAGCTTCCATAGTCAAATCAACCTACTGTCTTTGTAAAGTGAGTAGTGGCTTTCTGGCTTTTTTTCTGTATGCAGATACATAGATCTGTGCTTCTGATTCCACAAACCAGGATAACAGTAAGGAACTGCAACATTTCGAATGCATGTGCTTTTCTAGATGTCTTTGTTCTGGGACATGAGAAAGGATCTGTGACTGAGAAAAAGAACAGCAGAAGATGCTGAAAGGGGTTTTTATTTCTAAGGCCTAGAGAATTAAAAAAAAAAACCTATCATAAATTTAGTGGCAGAAAGTAACTGTGAGTTTTTCCTCATCCCCCCAGAAGAAAAAGAAGGTTGGCTCTCCTACCTGGTGTTATAATGCTTATACTATTTCTAGTTTGACAAGGACATAAAATACATGGATTTTAGTTATAATAATAGAGGAAATTTATCATGC
>NW_009198591.1:0-19013 GCF_000690835.1 Fulmarus glacialis | reverse complement strand
AGGAATATGGTCATTGGTACTGTTGCACACTTACTATATGTGTTAGACAAGCCTGAGGAAAAACTGTAAGGGTTTTAGTAAATGATCAAAACTAAGGTTTACTTTAACAACTTAGACCCACTGAAGAGTGACCTTTGTAACTAGATAAAAAATGAATAATATTATCATTTTACATTTAATTTTTTTTTAAAACAGCTGTCCAACATCAAGTAATAATAGTTGTTTTAATAATAAATTGTTTTATCCCAGTCTTAGCTTTTCTTATTGTTACATGGTAAATGTAAATTTTCTGGTAATGTATATTTGAGTATTTCAAGGTTTAACTCCTGTTCTTGTACTTACTGAAAGGATCTGCTTCCCCCTTCCTCAAAATCAAGAATGGGTGCAGGCAGGCTTGAAACTCCAAATAAAATGTTTTCCCTGGGGCAATATTGTTCATCACATTCTTCCTAAAGGCTTTTGGTTTTTCGTTTTGAATGGAAATAGAAGAGCCAGATGCAGGTATCTCATTTCAAAATACCCTTCCATTCTTTAGGAAAGAAAAAGATTCTTCATTATTCTCTTTCTTTTTTAAAAATGTTTTTTCAGCACTCCATAAAATATATGCCCACATTGACAAGCACAGCTGCAACCTGACATTCCCTATAGAAACTTTGCACTTGCCCTGTGGCAACAAGCCCCACAAAAAAAAAAAAAAAAAAATTCTTTATCAGTTTTTTCTCTGACCTCCCATAAGCAGAGGCTGAGATGTGGCAAAACTATCCCTACCCTTACTCATTTATCTATAGTCATGTAAAGTGATTTTTCTCTAAAAGGCAATGACAATTTTATAGATTTCAGATGGGCTGTTTCTTAGTGAGTGTAATTATTCATGCCATGAATCTGAAACGGTCAGAAACATTTCATGAGCAGTAAGTGGGAACTTGTTTTTTTTTCTTTTTTTAAGAGACTTAATAGTCCTGCCATTGTGAGGTAGGATTCTGTATTTGCAATTCACATAACTACAAATATTGCCAACTTCTCTTTCTATTTCCCACAAGTTGTGTGATTTTTGGTACTGCTATCACAGTGCCATAATTGCACTAGAATCTTTGCTCCTATTAAAAAAGAGAGAAACCCATGTGTTTCTTTAAAACTGTAGCAATTGAAAGATCAAAACAAGAAAAAATTACAGTTTCAGATGTACTAAACATGGTATTTTTGGAGAGGTGTCCTGGCTCTCAGTGTTTGAGTGCTTGCATCTGCCAATACATGGCAATACTGTACATGCTTTTATTGAGCTTGTGGGATAAGCTACAAGAAGACAATGAAAGCTAAGCCAGTGTGATACATCATGGGTCCTGTTATTTAAAACTAGGTGTCTTTACAATTCTGTACTTCGAAATATTTCTCGGAAACAAGTTTCTGAAAAGTAGTGTCTTACACATTTTTCTAATCCTCTGTCATTTACCAAATTTCTGTTGCAATATTGATCTCTACTTCTCCCCATTTATTTTCTTTTTGCTTAGTATCCTTTGAATTTTGTTGTCAGAAAGGTTTCAGTTTTAAAACAATAATTTGTAAGCAAAACTGTAAGTGTTCTTTTCTTTAGATTTTAGCTGGGTTGAATTACAATCTGAGGTGCCGGTGTCTCTCTGCCGCCTGGGTGGACCTTCGAGAACTACAGTTAACATTTGTACTTGGCTGAGGCTCTTGATTTAGGTGGCATGAATGTGAAACAAAGAGAGGAATACTATTAGCTGTATTTAATGCAGAGTCAAAAACTCTGTAAGAAAACCACATTTATCGAAGAAACTGTGTGGTTTTTTCCTTAACTTGGACAATTAAGATTGTACACTACCTGTATTACTTCACTAGAGAACACTGCAGGTTTCTGTATCTTGTTATTCCGCATACAGCAGAACTTCCTTCATAACATACTTCGGCTATCGGAAGGGAATATTTCCATCTCCAAAATATATATCACAGGTCAGGTTTACTATATACATATGTATGTTATATAGAAGAAGTCAGTGTTCAGAGGTGTGTGTTGCTATTGATACACAGGGCCAATTAATAAGATTCATTTTAAAAGATACCCCGCAAGAATATCAGGAAATACGGTCTGAACTCCTAGAATACATAAACTATTATTTTATTCTTTTTTAAGCTTCTGCCTATAGTTGCTTTTGGTGAGTCTTCGTGGCTTACTGCTCCTTGGGCCAGTCCTCCTTATTTTTAGTGAGACTAAGCTACACCTAACTACATAGGTCATCTAGATCATGTGTTTGTGGCTTCCCTGTTTTCCTTCTTATTGGGTGGAGGCATTTTGTTAGTTTTATTGGTGTTTTAGCACTTGCCATGAAGTTTCTTATGTTATGAAGGAACAAATCTCTGTGTCCTTAGTTTTATTACTATCTATATTTTCTGTTCCCCCAATAGATTCTGGACCTGTAAGTAGTCTTAAAATCTTAAAAGATACTTTGTTGCAGAGTTTTAAAATGTCTGTAATAAGATGGTGTGGTAACATTATGCTACACTGTATCTATTTCTTGGAAAAATAAAAGCCAACATGACCAAAAGAGGAAAAATAAATGGGTTTTTGTAACAGAAAACAGCTGCAACCACATCAAGGCATTTTTGTCTGCTCTACTGGCTTTGCTGAAAATTAAAGCCACAACTTAATAATATTCAAGGAAGATAGTTCTATGGAATGAAATCTGTTAAATGCTTAATAACAAACAGTTAAAAACACAAAACGGGATGTTTAGGAAACTGTTTCTGAATGCTAAATAGCCTAGATTGCAGAAGTTCTGCTTCTTCAGTAGAGGCTAGAAAATGAAAGTCTTATTCAGAATGATGGATTGTAAATACCAGTTGAGGAATTTGTGTCTTACATTTTCACACATATGTTCAGTGTGTTCAAATAAAAACAGCTTGCTTTCTAACCTAAAAATACTTGGAAGTGTATGAAATCAAGTGATCTAAAACCAGGGAGCTATCCATTTGTTGAGGAAGATTTTAGAAATGAGAGAAAAAATTTTACAGTGACTCATATATAGTTCAATGCTTAGTTTTTTTATCTACAAATGCAGTAGATTAGATGAGCTAAACGTTGAACTAATCTGAAGTTAGAAGAGCTGAATTCTTGCAAAACATCTGTTGACAACCTTGGAGTAGATGGACTTTAAATTCAAAGTGATTTAAATCAGAGACTTTTGTCATAGTTTAGTATTTAAATCAAGGGGGGTTTACGTCATGATTTATGCAGCTTTTAAAATTCTTAAACTTTTAAATTATTTTTCTAAAGAACGGTTGACTCATTGTTTAGTGACTACTAGGATATGTTGATTTTCAATTAAATATGCCCATTACATTGAGTTGGTACCTCTTTGCCCTAGCCAGGAAAATATATTCTATGCACATTCTATGCACAGTTTAATGTATGTTTACTTAGAATTGTAGTCCTTACCTTTTGTTCTAGTAAAGATACTTAATAAAATTTTTTTCCTTTGTTGATTCCGGCTTACTAGAAATTTGTGCCCTGCTGCTTATGATGGAAGCTGGAGTATAATTCAGTATCAAGACAACAGTGTTTAAAAACTATAGAAACTTAACTAATGAAATTTTTTATTATACAGTATATACAAAAGTCAAATATGCTATACAATTACAGCCAGGATTTGGATCTTAGGGCAAGAGGTACGAGAACACTACAAACACTGGTTGCAGTTAGGGTGGAGAATAGAATAACATTATAACATTTTATGATACCTCTTGGACAGAACCAGGATTCATTAGGATGTTGGAAATGTTAAAAAAAACAAACAACAAACCCTTTTTAAAGCTACTTGCTTGCTTGTTAAAAGGAAGCATTACCTGCAGTTAGTGGATTGATCCTATTGCTTGAAAAGTCTCCATGATTTTAGAATACTAGATCTCTTCTTGCATTTGTTTTTATTCATCATCATCAGATCAAAACTAGTTGCTTATTCTTCCAGCTCCTGTTTGGTTTCTCAAATTCAGATGAAACAGAATTGAACTAAAGAAAACAGTAAATTCAAATGCATAAAATATCTCTTAGTACCTCTGCAATAGACTATAATTATCAAAATTTGGCTTATCAATTCATTTAACTCGGCAGACTCAGCTGCTTAGGTAGTAACAATTCCCAGCCACTAATAAAACACTCTTTATAACTTGTTTTTGTTTGAATATGATTTTTTATTTAATGTATAATAGTTTATGTTTTAGGAAGGTCAGGCTTTACCAGATTTACCCATAGTTTCACACTCAGCAGTGTTTTAGGAAAGATTAGTTAAAAAGGAAAAATAGCTCTAATATAATTTAAAATAATTTCTATTACCCTTTATTTGCTTTTGTATTTAGGTATTATACACAATATATTTAGAATTTCCTTTGATATTCCTTTGTCAACCATTTGTTTTGTTGTGTAAAACCTACTATTCGTAAGTTAATTGGGTAATAAAATATAGGAAGTTTTGTAACAGTTCTACTGTTTTGTAACAGTAAATCAAAACTTTCTTAGCTTTCCTTTTTAACATGATCATAAGTATTCTGTTATACTAACTCCTAAAATGACAGAAAAAGCCAGCATGCTAATGGAAATACAGATTTTAATGAGTTATATTTGATACTTTAACTGCTTAGGATTGAATCCAGTACTGTTTAAGTTCTAAAGGCTACAAATACTATATTTGATTCAGTTAATGAAAATGGAGCTTCAAAGTCATCATCTTCCTCAAATGCATATATGAGGAAATATATATGAGGAATATATATGAGAAAATGCATGTATGAGGCAATTGAGAAAAATAATTATGTAGAGTAACCTTCAATTACTTTTAAAATATTATCTTTTTATTAATAAATACATGCCTGATAGGGATGTTAGAAACTTTAGACCTGTGTGGCATTTTCAAATTTTGTTTCCTAAAGTTACCTTCTTAAAACTTTGGTGAGGACATACAAATTTAGATTTTGGTGTCCATGGGTGAAAACTTCATTGCTAATACGCAGGCACCTAGAAAATGTTATACAACCTGTAGATCAAAAGCTGCCATGAAATGAAGCTAAAATTGAAAGTAAGCTTCAGAAAATGAAGGGTAAAATGTACGACTTGTAGCAATTCAGAAACAAAGCTTTTTGGATCTTTAAAAGTTATAAAATTATTTCCATATGCTTCCAAGAAGAAATTCATGCTTACAGCCACTGAAACCTCTTCATTATATCCTAGTGTAGTACCATGCAAACTCTGCAGCTGCAAGTAATGTAGCTTAGCATCTATGGTATCAAATGAGAAGAAAATGATTGTAAAAGATATTTAGCTTCCATTTTTTTTCGCAGCTTCACTCACCTCTGGCAACCAGTTGCTTTCTCTTTCTAAAGTCTACAGGGTGTGGCATAGATGATGAAGCACAGTTTTTCATTATTTGAACATTCAAACCACAAGCAATTGACTGGATATTTTTGAGAACGATAAAATAAAAACAAGTATTATGCCCCTTTGTAATGACTAAAATATGCATGTTTAAATTAGTTTTGCCTGCAAGAACTTGTCATAATTATTTTTACTTGTAACCTGTAGGCTATCTTAAAAATCACAAAGAAATGAACTGCTGCAATTACCATGTCTTTTCTTCACAATTTTCACCTACTTTTCTTTGTGTCTCTTGCTACTCTAAATGAGAGTAAAATGTCCCCTTTTGATGTCTGTTAAGATTTCTCTTTGTCAGAAAAAATCCTTTGGAGTTTTTTATTTCAAATTTATTAATGAAGTTCATTTTCTCTTCTGAATTTTAATACTAATTTTAAATTTATTTTTTAATGGACATTTTATATGATTCCATGAGACTGATAATGGCTTTGATGTTGTGGTTCTGATGGCTCATGATGTTACAAGTTGAATTTTCTTTTCAGACAGTGATGTTACCAGATGCCCACTAATTTCCTCCTCTTTTTTTCTGGTGCTCCTGTTTTCTTGCCTAAATATTTCTGTTCTTTCTGTTTTCTGTCTCTTAGCAGCAGCACCTACAGAAAATTGACTACCAGAGCTTTTCATTCTGCTCTTACACAAGCAGAAACAGTGGAAAAATATGAGAAGGGAAAATGTAACTAACAGAAGGAAAGATAGCAAAAGGAGGAAAAGAGCAAAAGCAGGAGATTTTCTCCTATGGCTCAGGAATCCTGTTCATTCTTAAAGATTTATGTCTTTCCTGAAACAGTACAGGATTCCCCAAACCCACCCAAACTAGACATAAGCACAGGACCACCAGATGGTGAATCATGATTGTAGCACAAGGAGCTATTAATTTCTGAATCCATTATTTAGCTTCCAGTCTTAATTTTTAACACCATCAAATCAATACACATCACTGTCCTCCCCAGAAACATGCTTGCTGAGTTGTAAGCACGTTTTCGATCTACTCTAGCTACATTTTCTCTTATTACATTCTGGAATAACTCTTCTGAAATAGCCTTACAGAGGAAAGATTAACTTTTTTCTTTTACAGTCTTTAAGTTCTTTCTCGTAGCGTAGTGTTTTTAAAACAAACAAGCAACCAACCACTAAAAGCCATAACATGACATGCTGACACTTAAAAATTTCTTTGTAAAAGTGGACATGTGGGTCTCTGTACAGGGTCTGGCTGGGATGGAGTTAATTTTCTTCATAGCAGCTGGTATGGTGCTGTGTTTTGGGTTTGCGACCAAAACAATGCTGATAACACACCCATGTTTTAGCTGTTGCTGAGCAGTGTTTGCACAGCATCAGGGCCTTCTCTGTTTCTCGCTCTGCCCCCCCAGTGAGTAGACTGGGGATGCGCAATAGTCTGGGAGGGGACACAACAGACAGATGACCTGAACTAAGCGAAGAGATATTCCATGCCATTTAACATCATGCACAGCAATAAAAAGGGAAAAGAGGGTGTTCTAGAAA
Organism: Fulmarus glacialis; assembly: GCF_000690835.1. Lineage (NCBI taxonomy): Eukaryota > Metazoa > Chordata > Aves > Procellariiformes > Procellariidae > Fulmarus > Fulmarus glacialis. The sequence goes on along the minus strand of NW_009198591.1, from coordinate 12,076 downwards.
GTTACCCATCTTTTGGTCAGGAACTGGCTGGGCATTGGTCTACCCATGGGAGATGGTGAGTGATTGCCTTTGCATCACTTGTTTTGGTTTTTTTCTCTCTTCTTTCCCTTCTCCTTCGCTTGTTAAACAATTTTAATCTCGATCCACAAGTTGTACTGCTTTTACTCTTCCTTTCCTCTTCCCCTGTCCCACTGGGGCGGGGTGTTGGGAAGTGAGCAAGCAGCTGTGTGGTGCTTAGCTGCCTATTGCGATTAACCAACAACAGTCTCATAAGGACATATTCCCATAATTTAAATTAGTTTACAAGTTATGGACACCAATCCTGACTCCTGTGGTGCAAAAGAACTTTGGGCTTTTAACATTTCTGGAAGTTGTAAGAAGCTCTTCCACAATGACATGATGTGTCTGTTTTTGTATGCAGCATATTAATAATATTCCACAGTAGGCCTGACCAGTACTGTTCGTAGACAAGCGTGTGGTGCTTTGGTGCGATGCATAAAGGTGAGACCTTGGAATTGGTGGTGCACGGTTGAGTTAAGTAGTGTGGAGATACAAGGCAAGGATTGCCTTTTCAAAGCAGAATAGAGCTGTTTGTTTGAGAAACTATTAATAAGTCATGAAATAACTAAAACTTACAGAACCTTCCTGTGCTGATATCTCAAAAATCTGAATGTTGTCTCAATAGATCAGTGTACTCTTAAAATGGAGTCTTTTCAATAGGAAGAGAGCAGTTACTTTAATATTGACTGTTGCAGTCCTACACATCAGTAAAAATGTAAGTAAATTAGAGCATCAAAGTGAATTGTTTTGAGCAAATAAAGTATCATGAGAACTGTTGATTGTAATACTTTCAGATTAAGCAACAAAATATACATGTTTATAGACATGCCAGCTACATGAGGCCTTAAATAGTCCTGGGTTTCTAGTGCTTATTCATTTACTATGTGTCATTTTATGATTATTTACTATAATTAGAAATAATCCTGACATATTAGCTTTCTCCCCATGCTAAAATCTGATAAGGCTTTTCAGCGTTAGTCTGTTGCTGTTACTGTGTAGATGTGGAAAACAAGCCTAAAGCTTTGAACTTGCAAGCCTGTAGTCACAGCAGGTCTGTCCACAGCGATCTACAAGTTTGCATTCCTACCACATGCAGTAAGGTTTTCTCTATAGACCCATGTCACCGAGGAATTCAGCAAGGAACAAGAAATCTTCAGTCAGAGACGGGCCACAAGTGTGTGAAAAACTAGCCACACGTAAACAGTAAAGGTCATTAGCAGGCTCCTAAACTCCTGGCTAGGAATTAGTTTTTTGGATCATTAATGGTAAAAAGCCTAGGAAATGAATAGGACTCAGTGTCCTATTAAAAATTAGCCAAAACAATTAAAAGGTTTTCTAATTTCTAATGGGAACCAGACCTAATAGCTCATTTTCCCTTGTCTAGTGGGCTGTTTCTGCATTTTGAATTACATTAATTTTATGTCCTGTATTTTTAAAGAAATATCTTGAAGTATTTTTTCTGTATAGGAGTTGTAAATTATTTACAGTGAGGGCAGTGAAAGCTTGGGAGAAGTAGAATCTAGAGTCTCCCTAAGACTGCGTTACTGATTCCAAGTCTTGTGACTTTAAATTAGTACAGTTAGCTGTGACAGGATTTCTTCTGGTGTGTGCAAATGTGTATTTTGCAGACTCCTAATACAGTTGCTGTATTATGCAATCCCATGAGTTAAAATGCTCGTTTGGTTGCAAATGCACAGCCTTTTTTCGTGTGAGGTGTCTCTCCTTAGGGTATTACATGTTTCCCTAAACTCAGTTTTCTGATTTTAACAGCAGCCTTTCTGCTTTCATTTCAATGTAAATTTCTTGCTGCTGAGTGGATGACTGATGGCTATTTAAGAGCTATCTTCTCCTCAACTGTGTATTTTTCCTTAACCCTAAAATAACTTTGGTACAAGAAAATTGCAAACAGTGAGCCTTTAGTATTTTAAAATGTAATTTTTGGAGAGGTATGTTAAGTACTTTCTCTTTCCTTATCTTTGCATCCTTGCAAGCATGTCTTACAAAACAATCCAAAGGGAGGAAGAGATAAAGAAAGAACAAAAATAAGTGATGTTTTACACTGTCCGCTTTGCCTGCAGGTCTGCCACTCTGGAGGAAAACAAGCCCATGCCCACAAGTTACCAAACTTTTTCACTCTGTAGCCATTATATTCATTTCCCTCTCCATTCACCTTAGGCTCTAAATCTCCTCACCTAGCCCTCTGATGATAATCAGGGTAATCTATGAACTCATTTTCAATACAAGCCATAGGATTTTCCTGAAAGGAAAAAAAGAAAAAATTAAATTTGGACAAGGAAAAGTAGATTGCAGATAAATGGGGCGGGGATGAGGTGAATAAAAGGACAAAAGAAACGCAGGACAAGATGATCTTCCTCACTATGTTCATTTTGTACTCAGTCATTCATTTACACCAGATGCAGAATTGCTTTCTGCAGTGAGTGGATTGCCCTGTCATTAACGTAAAATTAGCTCCAAATGATCTTGGCCAAGAGCTTTGAAATATGTTAGTATAGAACCACACACTCAAAAACATGTGGGAATCCATGTGGGTTTCCAGATGTGAGAATCTTCTGTGATACAAATATAGTTATGTTTACGTAGCATAATATTCTGCTCTGTGGATATACTCTAGATGCAGCTGTGCTTCCAGTAGTGGTATAACTATGTTACTGTGGTGCTCTGCCTGAGTGAACGCATCTTGTTTCTTATAGTGAGTCCATTCTAATAATGACTACTTTTAAACAGACTTTGTCCTGCAAGTTAAAATACTCCTTCAAGAAATGTAAGAAATTCAGTATGGGCTAGTAGATTAGATTGAGAGTGAAAATTTGAAAAACTCCATGTTTCATTTCTGATTTGTCATGTGTTTTGCTCTAATTGTTTTTCTCTGTCTGACTTATTTTTCATGAGCAAGTACTTTCTGCCCTAGGATTAAAATTTAAAAGCCTGAGAAAAGTTTAAAGAGGTCATAATTTTTTCTTTGTTATCTAAATAAGTGCTTAAGGTTGTGGTTTGAGTTTCCATTATATTATCAAAATACATTGATTGATACCAAGACTAGCTGAATCTCAATATAATTGAGATTAACCTGATTTTGTGTTCATCTAAATAAAAGTCCTCTACACATAATGATAGTCTGATGATGCACTTTTTTTTTTGTTTAAAAGCCCTTAACATCTCAATTTCTTTAGTGTAGTTGTCTTCTTTTGTATGTGCAGGAAGTGAACTCAAAGTGTCTTGGGAAGGAAATTGGTCTGTGCAGTAAAAGACTAGTGGGTTGAATAAATCTATAAAACCGAGTTTAAGTACATCAGCTGGTGCCTGAACTGTAAATTAATCAGTCTATAGTAGTGGTTATTAGTTACTATTAATGTTTGAACACGTAAATACAGAATGGTGACTGAAAATAACCTAAGGTGTCTTTCTTGTTCACTTTCTAGTGTCACCTTGTAATTTTTAATAGTCACAACAAGTTTTACAAAGAAATACTATTTCCTTCCTGACTGAAAACTGTCCCCATTCATGAAAATGAATAATCAGTTTTCAGGTGTAATCCGTACACCCTGTGCTACTTAGGCTGTGATCTCATCATGTCATATACATCAAACAGGCTCATATCACTCCTGTAGTTGAATAAGAGACCTTCAGGGGAAAAAAAAAATCAGCTAGATATCTAATATCAATCTTTCCTCTGAAATGACAGTAGCTCCATGCTCTAGCACAATGTAAAGTAAATTCTGTGTAATATTCATTACACAGTGAATAAAATCATTGTTTGACATAAATCACTGCAGCCTTAGGGAGTTCATCAGATTGTCAGCTGATTCTTTGTCTCTTGGAGGTTGGGTAACATCGAGGTTTTGATTGTAGAAAGCATCTTTTTCCATTAAATGTTGCATAGTATCTGTAACATTTATAATATATATTATTATATCTTCTATATCTCATATTTCGTGGGCAAATGTATTACGCATGTCTAAAATGTATCTTGTACTTTTCATTATAATCTTTACATTTTCAGGGAGTATTGTGCTTCTCTATTACCAAGGAGCATTAAGGATTGTAAAGGCTAGAAATAACTCCCCATTTCAAACCTCTCTAAGCAAAATATCCTTTGCTATTTTTCACCAGCTAATATCAGTCATTATCTTTAATATCAAATTTTAAGAAATGTCCAATAAAGGAAACCTGCATGATAAAAATGATGGGAGTGTGCCACTGTGAATAAGAAATTGACTGAAAAGATACATCGGTGAGCTATCCAAGCAGTGACAGCTTGTAGAAAGCAGTAAAACCGTTGTACAGAAGATGGGGCTTTCTTCTGTCACATGCTATTGGACATACCTGACATGGTAGGTCCTCTAGATGAGTAACTGATGTGCTTTTTGTCACATGGTTGAAAGAGGCTATGTTGCATTTCTACAGTGAGCGGCTGGGAATACTTCAGTCAATATGTGACAATCTTTGTGGGCTGGTGCTGTCCAAAACCATTTTTGACCCCAGTTGCATCGCCCCAACAGCTGAAAGCCTTTAGCAATGTGTTGTTTTGCTTTCAGTAACTAAAATCTTAAAATGTGTGTGTTTCTGTATGTATACACAACAAACCAAGATACGTGAAAAAGTACGTGCTTTGGTAATGAAAAAGCAGTGATATCTAGTGGAAGTCTAAGCAAAATCAAAGGCCTCTCAGTGCCTTGTGGACATCAGACTTCTTTCCTAACTTTGAGCATCTAATCTATCTAGAACCTAGTGAAGATGTTACATAAATGATATAATTATGTAAATATATTAAAATTAATTTTGAATTGAAAAACATTTATATCAGTTTAAGAGTTCTGCCAGTGCTTTTATATCTCTCACACTGTTTTATGGAGCTGCTTTTCATTAATTATATTTTGACAGAAGAAATTCTTCCCCTTTTTTTCAGACTGAAGAACAAACGGGCCTCTCTGAAGAGCAGCTTAAGACCCTTCTGGAAGAATGTATGCAGCCTCAGAGAACAATAAGCAACGTTACCATGCCAAAGTCTCAGGAATCTCTTTCTTGTGGATTAAGTCCCCCTTGTTACACAAGTCAAGACTCCACTCTTCGCTCCACATCTACTTTTTCCAAAATGTTAGTTGAAGACCATATTGTAGGGATGTTAACGGCTCAGGAAAAGGCTGGACTTGAAGACAAAAGCTTATGTGTTAATGCAGGGAGTGAAATCCCTGGCTACTATATCAGCAAAGCATTGGCTGATAGTTGCTTATCAAAGGATTCACTGGCCCAAACAGAGGAACCTGATGACCTAGAAGGTTTACAGAAGATGGGTGATAAGAGTATTACTGAAGGTTACTTTATGTCAAGAGCACTCAACACAAAAAGGTTGAAGAAACCTTCTTTCTTGGGTGAACCATTATATTGCATCAGCATGAACAATGAGCCATCCACAGAGGCTGACATTCTCAGCATACCACTGCAAACCAAAGGAGGTGAGACTCTTAACAACCCTTTAGAATAGGCTTTTGATTATGATGAAAAAACCCAAGCAGGTTCTCACCAAAGGTATGCACCAATACACAATGATTATTACGGTGGGGCAAGGATGTACTTTTATAAAACATAAAACTGTGCCAAAAATAATACACACTAAGTAACAGAATGTTTATTAAAATTCTTGCTCTGACATAATTGACTATAAGACTAGGACTCTTATGAAATATAATATTGTCAACTGGAAAACAGTGTTGACAACACATATGGATTATATTTTTGGTAGTAGAAAGTCATGTTCACTGTTCTGTGGAAAGCAAATATTCTCCCAGTAGTTGGGATACATAACAATTCACACAAAAATCCAAGTGTTTCTTGAATGTTTTTAATAAGGTAAACTTGGTAGTATAGAAACAAACATGACCTAGCTATATTAAAAATAATAAATTGCGTTCAGGGAATTCAAATTTACACATAGAAGATAACAAAATGAATAAATACTGCATAATTTCTATAAATGACTTTTAATTCAATCAAAGCAAGAATAGACTTTAACCAGCTAAAAACTAAACTCACCCTATCTGGCATTATAAAAAGATTTTGGAAATGTCTCTATTTTTTATGTCCTTTACTTAAATGCAGTTATATAGTGATATTGTAATCTAAATCTGCATTTAGATTTTTAGCCTAAGAACGCTTCTCTTTCTGGAAAGCAAACTGTTCAAATAAGCCAGATTTTAGGCAGATACATCTACATCTTTCATTTCTTTCATAAAAGTTGTGGCAGTATGAAGTTGTTTGTGATTAAAGTGATATAGTGTAATTGTATTAGAAATCAATAAATTTTGCTAGATTTGTGAAGATAGGTCTTTGTTCTACTGGTAATATATTCTGAATTTGGAGAAACATTTTTTCACATTCATTGGTAATTTAGAAGAACATCCTGGTACCTCTTTACTGTGTTATCATTTCTTAATTATGATCACAACTGTTTCTTTGATTGTTCATATTTAACCTTTCTACCGTGAAGGGAATGTTAATATTTTTTTAAAGTGATTCCACCTATCGGAAAGCAAGAAGGCTTGTTATTGCTGTTTTTACACTGCCAGACAAAGTTGGTATCCAGACTCACCTGCCACATTTGCCCATTATGAGATTTAGACCATAGCTGCAATAGGAAGAAAATAGAAATACAATACCTGTAGAAACAGTTGGGGTTTTTTTTTTGGTAGGTTAGTTTTCAGCTAACTTCACATGCCAGCTTTGCTCTTCACATAGATGCAAGCATCAGAAGAGTGGAGCAAGGGAAGAAGTAAGTGGTCTGCCCCAGAGGAGAGCAGGGTGGCAGTGGTGGTGATGGGGAACGCCACAGAGAACCACCTGTATCAGGGGCAACCTGATCTCATGCAGGATTAAAATGACTACATACTATACCACCAGTCTTCTTCAGCAACCAACAGTGAGAAAAACTCAAGTTTAACTTGCTGCCTTCACATGAATTAAAGTTCTCCTGTAGTCTGAATAGATGTAGTACAGTCAGAGTCAAGTGTGACTCAGCCCCAACTACCATCTCTCTTTATTAGCGTATTTTAAGATGGGATGTGTTAAATCAAGCAAAACACCATGCACTGTAGCCACTATGTAGTGAAGTGAGCAGGTAACTGTTTATACCTGTTGTGGTAGACATAGTCACTATGAGGTAATTTTATTGCACAAGAGAGAAAGGAGATTTCAGCTATTAAGTAAATTTCCATATGGGACATCTCGTGGTAAAAGTCTTTAAAGTGAATGTGTTAACATTTATCACGTAATAATTTAAATATCTTTGACTCACAATCATGCGTTGTGTCAGAGCAATGCAATAGGGTGTTTCGATTACCTATTTTCAGTAGTGGCTGAGTAATGTTCAACCGTATAGACCTCAAATCTGTATGGTTAATAAACATTTTGGGTTTAAGGTCATTTTGCTTACCAAAGGGTTTTTTTGGGGGTGGTGGTGGTGAAAGTGTTCTGAATTTTCAGAGCCTCTAAATGTTTTCATTTTTACTAAAAACAAAACCAAGGATATCATTACGGATATCATTACCTCATCAGGCTTTGAGTCTTTGTGTCAGTGCCTGATTTTTAAAAATGGTGTGAATGGATAATCTTTAGGCACAATAAAAGTAAGTGCAAAATAAAACCCACTTCAGAGGTTTGTAATTGTTTTTACATTAGTGCCAAGTATTTTGCAGTTATCCATAAGTTTAAATTAATTATATTCAGATTTATTGTGTTCTGTTAATATTACTCTAGTCCTAAAACATACAACCAAAATTAGCATTTAAATAGACAGCAGTCCATTCTTATTATTTTTATCAATGTACTGCTTATGAGAAAGCGTACAGCATAAACCAGAAAACCCTGATACCTTTCCATGGAATTAATTTGTTTCTGCAAAGGTGACTCAGTTCTGTCGTAAGCGATTATTCCTGGCCATAAGCAAAAAGTTGTGATTTTTATCAAATTTGTGAAGTTGCCTAATAGGTAAGCTTGTTGTCAGTTCAGACATGATTAGATGTGCTAATTGTATGGAGGAATGGAGATCCCAGTGGAGTCCTGTTTAAGGCAAATACGTCTGCAGATGAAGGTGTCAGGTGTATTTTTATTTTTAAGAGACATTTACATAGTTGAGCTTTGTTATGACCTTAATTCTAAAGGACATTTCAACATATATGCATAATCTTCTGTAAACAGTTTGATTTTCTGGCCTGCTAAACGTGGTTTAAACTCTGTGTAGTGCTGTGTAAGCAAACAAAACAGTGTTTGTGTGAAACCGGTTTAGCAGAATTTTGGTTTTGCAGTCACTGTGGTACTGTAGTCTGTACTATAGATTTATTGTAATACATTATTTAAGGAAAGCATAATTATTAACATCATTCATATATACAGATTTGTGTATATATATCTGAAGGAAACTCTCATGTGCCTTCAGAGATAAGTAATTCCTGCTTCTTGAAAGAAGCAGTAATTTGCGACAGGGTCATACACGTGAATATAGGTGATGTTTACTGAGATAGATAAACAGAAGCCAGACTTACCCACATACAGATATGAAAAGGTTGTTATTTCTCAGTTGCATGAGCCAATTGGTAATTATTTCCAGCTCTTTTTTTTTTTTTTTGGCTATATTAAGTTTTAAGTAGAAGTTGTATCACAAACCACTGTTGCTTTTTTTTCGTGCAAATAATATCATGCTTACAGCAGTTCAGCGTATGATTCTTTTCTTTTTTACAGATGATATGAAGATTGAAAGTTGAGGGGAGATTGATTACATGCTTCTTTACACAACGTTTTTTTCTAAAAGTGCGGTTTTCAGACACTCTGAAGGCAATGAATTATCATCATTGAAAACTGTTCCATGAGGTGATTTATTCTTAAGAGATAATTATTATTATCATTATCATATATTGTTGCAGTTTGATTTCAAAATAAACTCTTGCACTTCATTAAATTTCCTGGGAGTGTTCTATCTAATAAATAAACGTACATATGCATTTGTGCAGCTGTGTGTCTGATAGATGTGCATGTCTTTGTTCATGAAAAATATAAAATACAACTTGCAAAGTTCCATTTCTACTGATGAGGCTTTATTAGAACGGATGTGAAATGTATATAATAATTTTATCTTTCCTCCTTTACATGCAATCTACTTTTTTCGTGTAATTAGCTAAAACCTGGCCTCCGTTATCCCAGTACAGTTTGCTGGAGCTTGCAGCCTGTCTGCTGAGCCCTGACTCAGTGAAGGACCCAAATACGTACTCAATCTTCTGCCCTGGGGCTGTCTGCTGGACTGCTGGTTTGATTGAAGGTAAAGACTTGCACAAGTCCTCTGCTGGATCAGAACGTCAGCACCAGTCTGCTCAGCTGTGTCCGATTCTTGATCCTGCGAAAAGTGTAACCTACAGCAAACAATCCTAGCTCTGGTTAAGAAGTGTAACTAAGTGATGAAAGATCACAGTCCCTTGTGAAGGCTTGGTGCGAATAAAAGTGAAGGAGTTCAGAAGTTTGCCCTAGCAGTTACTGGATTGTGAAACCTTATAGTAATGGCTAGCTGGGGGGAGGGTAATACAGCTGTTTTGTGTTTGAGATAATAATAAAAACTCATTAAAAGTTTTTGCTTGTCCATCCTTTAACTACTGTTTCTCCTGAATTTTTTACTTATTTACTGAGCTGATGGTTAGTTTTTCATGCACTGTAGTGTTAGAATAAGAAGAAATTATTAAAAAACCATGGTTCTCTTTTAAAGTTTTTTTTTTGGGGGGGAGGGGGGAGAAGGAGAGATATTCTAGCAAAGAAAACTCAATGGATTTTCCCACTGCAAAGCTCTCATTTGATACAAGCTAAAAGGACAAATTCTTTCTCAGATACTATACTAGCCGTTTAACATTCAACAAGAAAAGACGTATGGATACAATGTTAACTATACAATGGCTGTGTTATGGCATAGGGCTTACTTGAACTAATCTGAATGTTTAAATTAATGCACATGTTGGCCCAGATTTTAATCTCATTTACAGAGTTTCCAGTCTGAGTGGATGTACACTCCTGAGGAAGTGGTAATCGTGGATATAACAGAGATCAGAATCTAACCTACTTTCTTTTAATTAAAAATGTAAATGGGACACTATATTTGTGACAAGCAAGTGCTATTTATTGTTTTATTTTCTGATATTTTTACTTGTTTTGCAACAGCAGTAACAAATCCATGGATACTGGGCGTTCTGTGTAGTCTCATTGCTCTATATAGCATTGCTGTGAGCACCTTTCATGGAGCTTTGCAAATCTCACCTAGATGTATTTCTTATCTTCCTTAAAAATTTTAAGTCTTTGTCATAATTTCTTTACCATAAATATAATCAAAGCAATACTGACAAAGTTTTTGCAAGAGTATTTTCTGTGCCTGTATGATATTCATGTAGGACTGTCCACCGGCTGTAATCTTTCCACAGTCCAGTTATTTGCACATGGAATTCTTGTTTTATAGAGTCCTTCTCAAAAACAGTGTTAAAGTGCTTGGATAGTTTTTGTAGAAAGCTAAGTTCTGTTTCAAGTTTATATGTAGAATATCTGCAATGTATATTAAGAGAAATAATAATTAATTCTTACTTTCCTGGTGTTTTTTGTTATCTTAAATCTCTCACTGTTATGAAAAAGCTTTTCCTAGCACCCTCAAGGAAGAGCTTGTTGGTGACTAAGCCTTACAATATTCCTGAAGCCATGAATACAACTTTTTATTCACATCTGGTGTTTCAGGGATAAGCGGGCAAGTTTGAATGACTGTTGACTTGAAGAGTATATTCCGACAGGAACTCTATTACTTCAGGTCTTGGGAAGCGCCGAGCACCCTGCACCAGTTGTGGTCACTGCAAACCGCAGGGACCTAGTGCTGATGAAATGCTATTCCAAAGGTGCTTAGGGTCAGTGCCTGAACTCAGAGACTGTGTCAAAAATTAGTGACCTAATATTTATCTGTGCTTGGTTTCTACTGCGTTATATTAAATAACAGGTTCTTCGGGAAGATCTTATTTGTTGCTTGATGTTACAGGTGAAATATCAATTCAAGCCCTCCTTTCTTTATTTATTTTCAGTTTTAAGTGAAACTGTAGGACATAAAATTATTTGATAAAACATGTTTACTGGTATGAGGTACAGAATAACGGAGATATTATATAAAATATGTGACAAGGTCATTTGCTGAAACATAACGAATATCAGGGTAAAAGGAAAGTTGAGCCCAGGAGGATTCATGGGTTTTTCTTTGTTTTTCCAGTGTCTCTCAGTTGTGACCTGCAATAACCCCTCCATCGAGCTCGCCCCTGGAATTCCAGCTGCACTGGAATGTGGCGGCTTCTCCTCGGGGAGTGATGCAGCAGTGATGATTTAAGATATTTAAATGAATTTTCATTTGCAGCCTAACTCAGGATTTGGGAACAGGTTTTCCAAAATACATATCTTCATTCAGTGTAAGTTGTATTTGGTAAGAAATTCTGACAACTAGCTTTTTTACAGTCTTCCCTAGCTCTGTTCATCCCAAAACACAGCAGAGCACAGGAGACTGTTTTGAAGTTATCCTTCTGACTTTTGGGCTTTGAGATCCTTTTTATATTGAGGAATAAGAAATTTTGTGTGTGCATGTAGGTGTGTGCTGTTTTGTGCTCCTTATCTTATTTCCCACTATGATTTTACAGCACAAGATAGATAATTTTGTTCCAAAAATTTAATATTGGTGAAAGCAATATACCCACGAAGAGAAGATTTTGTTGCGCTTGCATCTGTTTGCTGAGCCATATATGACCAAACTACTTTGCCATTGTCACTGAGGCTGCTCAGTAACATACATACAGTGCTGGTGTTCATGGTGGCCAGTGCTCAGCTGTTGATATTGATTTACTGTAGTGGGTATGTTTTGGTGCAAAGTCCATAGTGTTTTCTTCTGAAAGAGGAAAATAAGGGTGATTCAATCATTTTAATGAACCATATGTGTATGTATATAAGTATA
>NW_009198590.1:47081-75370 GCF_000690835.1 Fulmarus glacialis | reverse complement strand
AAAAAAAAAAGAATTGCAATCTCTTCTTCAGGCAACTGATGTGACGCTTAATTTGTGTTTGTAAAGTGCTTATAAATCCTTAGATTAAGGATGGAAGAGAAGAATAAGTAACTATTAATACCAGTCTCACCAGAATAGGTGTGTTAGCTTACTTCTAGAATTCACTGAAATGTTGGATTTTCCATATGTTGCAGTTTGATTGAATGACCAATCCTCCTCTCCTTCCCTTTAGCTTCATTAACCTGTTCTGAAAGAGGAGAACAAAGAATCAATTGAAATATGTAAGACTGGAAAGTTTAACATACTACAGCACTTAACTACAGTCTGCAGAATATTTAAAGTGTGGTTCCACTCTGAAATTGGCAAGCTGAGGCAATACCTATCTGGAGCATTAAAGCCGTTGGATGCTGCATTTTTTTCTGTGGAGACAGAATTTGCAGTGTTTGATGTTTATTGCCTCTCCATGATTTCTGTATGAGATTTGCTCAGCTGACAAATAAAAGGGGGTAGCTGCCCAAATGTAGCTATGCCAGCTTGTCCTGGGACCCCAAACTCGAGCTGAGTCTATTCTGTGCATTGACAGCAGCGGTAAATGTTCTGATATTCAGATTAATTCCTTTCCCAGAGCTTTTCTACTTACCCGTCTTCAAATGTAGTTCTTCTTCTGACCGCCTTCATTGGATCAGCGTGAGGGTAAATGAACATAACATAGTAAGCAGTTGTGTGGATTAGACATAAATGGAAGTTGTGTTAAAAATGCCCGTTTCTGGTCAGACCAAACGGAAATCATAGGATCCTGCCTCTCCTTTTACAACAGAAATATGTCATTTTTATTGTTATGCGTTTCACCCTGCAAGTTTAATGAAAGTGTCATGCTTCTGCTTTTTTCTACTCAGTTCAATTTGATCTGAATTTTGTCCTATTCATCTGCAGGGCTGCTGCCTTTGTGGTTTTACTGCTTGTAATTCATAATCCTTCCTAGAGATTTTGCCCGCAAAAAAAAGGACTAGACGCACCTGTGTCAGGGAAATACTGAGTTTCCGTCAGTCTTCCAATGTGTTTTCATCGTTCAGCTACTGTTAACTGTAGGCAACAACAGTGGAAGGGGCACATTCATAAAAGCTATTAGAATAATTCTCTTATTGCTTTTTCTTTCTTTTCTTCTTAGTTTGTACAGTTTGGAAATCATTATAAACTACTCTACATGTTTATATACCTACACATTCACATTTTTTATTGGATACATAAAATCTTTTTCTCCTATGTGCATGAATCCATAAAAGCAACATAAGTAGTGGAAAACACGACAGGTCTGGAGAATCTATGCACGTAAGAATGCTGCAGCCTGGCAGAGAATATACAAATGTTTCGTTCTCAATAGATTTCCCCTCTTCAGTGATCTCAGCAGGATGACAGCTGCTTGTCCGCCATCATTCTTCAAATAGTCAACCCCGTCCTCTGCTACATGGTGCATTTATCTTGGCCACCTACACACCTCTTCAATATTATTAGCTCTGTGATAATTTATACTGTAAACTGCAGAACATTTCAGTCAAGGGAAGATCCAGTGTTATGGAATGCATTTTGACATCCATAGGCTGGAGCAGCCCTAAACATATATTTTCTTTTTTCCTTGAAAACAATCTGGGACTCTTTTTTTTTTTCCTTTTTTTTGATTGGCATTAACTTACAAGACACAGTTGCCAATTGCTCACTAACATTGCATTTCACTGAAAACCTGACATCACCTAGTGCCAAACCTGGGATTTTCTGCAGATCACAAACATTTTTAAAGCAAAAACTCATTGCTCCAGTGGTAAAAAGAGAGAAAAATAAAGAACATCTGTGTTGCTCATGATTGTTTGAACCTCAGTGCAAGCAGCTCTGTTTCTATAGGTCATAGCAGTTGAGATAAGTACTGTTTCGTATTGAACAATTTCAACATTACATATTGTAAAAGACACTAATACCTGTTAGGAATTTGATTACTGTTGTTGAAGAAATTGTGTTTATAAGCTCAGAAGAAGAAGGAGATGAGTTGGGAAGTTAGATGTCCATCATTTCAGCTTCCAGCTCTTGCCACTGAGGAGCGCTCTGGCAGGGGATATTGGGTGAATCACTTTGCCTGTCTGTGGGCTGGCTCATGACTTTTCAGCCGAGTAGCAAAATGGTACTTTGTGGCCTTAAAGAAGAGGCAAAGATTAATTTTCAGGGCATGACACTGGCCTAAAACCAGGTTTGGCTATTTTATAGTTTCCCTCTGTAGTCTTATTCATTGTCCTTCAGTCTGTACTCTTAAAAAATGAGACAGTCAGCCTTACTTCTCTGAAAATTTGTTTCCCATCAACAAAGCAAGAACAACTATTGCCTCTATATCTTTGAAATGTTTCTGCAGTCCTCTCAAGGAGATATTCACATTCAACATTTTATTATTGCTGCTGTAAATACTGTGTAAATATGTCTCAGTGTTCAAAAATAAACATCTTTGATAGATTTAGGTTTGGTTATCTTAATTGACAAACTGAAACTAGATCCACATAGATATGAAAATGCTGTGACTATGCTACAGTGTCCCGTGGAGCCATTCCTTAAAATGCTAATTGTTCATTCTGGTATGAGACCATACAAAGAACAATAGCATATCTTCTGATGGAAAGAACAGCTTTTATATCAAATGACCTCCCGGAAGCTGAATACTGAACCCAGAACAAGCCCTTTGGCGAGAGCTCAGATGTTCTTGTATTCTTCCTTAAGGAAATCAGATCTTCTGGTTTCAATACTTTCTCTTTCCAAATTTCCAGACTCAATACATTTATGGTTCTGAATATTCCAGATCATCTGGAATGGGTTTAAAGAACAGATTGGGGAATGGAGCAGATTAAGACAAGCGATCTCTTATCCCACAGAGCAACCTCACAACGTTCTCTGTTTCTAAAACCATTTGACACACAAAGAATTGCATCAGTTTAACTGTTTTCAAACTAACACAGCTATATTGTTGTGAAGCCCTTGGTAGGTAGATTTTAAGAATTCTAAGAATGGTTTATATCAATATAAAATTTGGTTGGTTTTGCTTACCCTAGTAAGAAAAAAGAAATAAAGCACACAATGCGTGCGTGTCTACTTTGAAATTTTTACCACTTTTTGCTAAATTGTCTAAAATGAAATAAAATAGTGGGCTTAGCTTTTGCATAAATCAGCTCAAATTTTTAGGTAGACAAGTTTTAAAATAGGTGAGATACAAACTCCTGAAAGAGTACCCAAAGCATTTCAAAAATATCCAGGATCCTTTAGCTTCCTCCACACTGCTTTTCTATGTCTCTGCTTTTTACAGTATCTTAAATGTGGAAGGTGCATTTTTTACAGCAAACTTTGCTGAATAAAGACATTATATCCTTGGAAGATTTTAATTGAAAGACTGGTTAATCATAAGTTTTTCAAATTATTCATGCAAGCTTTGGTCTATTGTCAGATGTGGTTTGGAAAATTCCCACCTTTGCTTATGATGTATTTCTGAACCAGAGGCAACCAACCAAACAGCATAGGAAATTCAAATTAACTAACAATGTTAATTTCATGCATCTGAAAGACTGCTGGAGATTGGAAGGAAAAAAAAAATTTGCTTTTAGTGCTGCATCTGTCATTGTTCTTTCAAGTATTTTCATTCCAAAGGGAGGAATGGAGGGAGGAACACATTTCTTTGCACTTAAGCTCTGTAATATTTACTCTCCTTCCATTACATACCAGTGAAGCTGGCAATAAAGAGATAAGTATAAACCTTATGCTGTACATATCTGATGCAGATTTACTGAGAAAACTGTGAGTTTTCACTCCCTTGCTGGCATTGACTGAGGTGGTACCGACTGCAGGAGTATGTGACATGGTTATAGCCGTGTAAGCCCCATCTCTCCCTTTCTACCCCATTTCTGAGCTTCTAATTTATCCTGGGATGCATCTGCCTCAGCACATCACTCACTATGGGAGGAGCTGAATTGCATCTCAGTCCCCCACTCTGTGTTTGGGTTTTCATTGTGGGAGAGAACAGAGAGGAAAAAATACATGTGCATGTTCAGTCTGTGTTGATTGATTGTTCCTTAGCTATAAAACAATTTTCTGTACCAATTATGTCTTTGCAGATGACAGAAGCCATTTAGTCTAATGACCATAATAATTAATTTTCATTATAAATCAGATTAGTTAATGATGCTGAAGTCTACATTCTTCACACAACTAAAGCACAGTATCTTATGTGCACCCCCAGAACATGTAATTTGCTATCTAAGGTACTCCTTTAAATATTTTTGCCTCAATAAGAATAGCATTGACTGCCTTTGACCTCCAGGGTTCGGTGGGAAGTGCTACTCTCGCAATGTCAGCTCTTTGCTAATAGCTCTCCATTTGCAGCCACGGGGGACAAAGAACCTAAGGCTGAAGATTCACCGACTTTATAGCATGTTAGTGGGCAACATGCCTTAAGCCATTATTTTTTCTCCTTCACTGTAAAAAGTTATGACAGAGCAGACAGTATTCTGGGGACAAGGTAGGGCTTTTTTGTTTTGTTTTCAGCATAATGTTCTTGCTGAATTTTTCTAAACTTGTGGTCCTGTGGTCACTTTAATCCACATAAAGGCAACCTGTAAATCGTCTACATGGGTAGTAAGCAAACAATCAAAGCTTAGAGTAATTTTTTTTGTGTGTGTGCCATTTTTTCTTTTGCAAAAGACAGCCTATGAGCTTTCTTCAGAAAGGTCACAGGCTTCTTGGATTAGAAAAGGTGAGAGGCGTTGTCTATGACAATTCTGCAGGAAAACTGTATTTATTGCTTCAGGCAAGAAAACTACTAAAGCTAGTCAAATACCTCACTGATGTATTTAATTTTCTCCATTCTCAAAGTCTGTGTGCTGAGCTGAATTAACTGCTTTTATTAATGGTAAGTATGCAATGAAGCATGTGGATGATCAGTGTGCAGCTTGTGGCTTTTGATGATTTTAATTTAGAATATTAACTGTCCATTATTTTTGGTGTTAAATGGGCCACCACATCATGTGATGCTGTTCTCTAACTGAATGCTTTTAATCATGCAAAACATTGTCAAAGCATAGATCAACAAAGTGAGTAACATACAGTGAATCATCTGGTTTGCACATAAGTAGAGGGGGAGCAAAGCCTTGCAAATATAGCCTAAGACACTGCGCCTACCCTTGCATTTCTGATGGGCTGATGTTCTGATGGAACACACTTTGGGACTCTGTTCTGTTCACTTGCTTCCCTGAGGGAACTGTTCTGGGGTCCAAAATACGTCTTTTTTAAAACAAAAGCAAAAGAGTTAGAAAGGAGACACAGGAAAACAGAAAGTAAAGTTCTATGAGAAAGTTAATGGCAGTTTGTTGATAGACTGACATTTTTTACTTCATGTTCCCAAAAAAGTAAAAAAAAAAAAAAAAAAAGAAGAAGAAAGAGAGGGAGAGAGAGAAGTAGATACCCAAACTGGAAACATAGACAAGGAAGGACAAGAGAGCAGAGGAGGAATTGCATAGGCAATATGAAGAGGAGTTAAAAACAATTTTTACTGGGGTGGATGCAGCTATTCAGGGGATAGAGATGACCTGGCAAATCTGTGCCTGACCAAAGGAGGTTGGGAAGTTCCATTTCATTAAAAAGTGTCTCATTTCTATTCTTGTCATTAGCTCATAACTGATTAAAATAATATTATATGAGCTGGCAAAACCTTGTCAGTTCCTCTTTGTACAAATACTGTTAAATGTGGTGCTCTTCTCCAGCAATAACCTAGTCACATCCAGCTCCTAGATTAATTTATAGAGTTAATTTTTAATCCATGTATTCCATTAAAAGTGGATTTTGTTAAAAGAATATCACTGTCAGGATTGTGGTATATTTCCTAGGTAACAGCACTGCACTTAGACTTCGAATATATTGGACTATTTAAGCATCCAAGTTTCTCAGATGTCTTCAAAAAGGGAAGAAGGGTTAAACCAATATCACACTGCAGATCCATAAATGTTGGGGGTACTGTGTCTTGACGGAGCTGGAGGGAATGCATACATCTTTTTGCCTGGGCACAATGTGACGGCAGCGCTGCTGCCTCGGCTGCCGAAGAGCTCTTGCTTCTCTTGGGGCTCAAAGAGCGACGCGTGCCGCGGCGGGAAGGCTCTGCTCCACCAGGTGCAACCAGCCCCGGGGACCGTGTGGGTACGCGGCTGCTCAGGCAACCTGGAAAACCTCTTCTTACATTTTAACTAAATGCATTTTTTACATTAAAAAAAAATTGGTTTCAAGTTGTTAATTTTAGCCCCCAAATGTTTTGCTGGCCTGCAGCTGGGAAGTGGTTTCTTAATTAAAATTAAAAAAAATAAAGTGAGGAATGTAAGGACATAAAGTGGACTTGGTTGATTTTACCAATATTTAGTTTCTAATGCAGAAAAGCCCCTGCCATAACTACAAAGTAGATACAGCTTTTGAGATATCTACTTTTAAATTTGTCTCTGAAGGTACTTTATATTTATTCTGTAATACATGCCTGTGCTCTACAAATGAGGGGCTTCTGGGGGGAGAAAAAACTGGATGCAGAGTGCACTTTTTCGCTGTAGGGGAAAAGCAAAAGCAATAGAGCCCACTTTCATTCCTTCCACTTCAAAGCCTCTGAGTCTCATTTCTGTGTCTATTTGCTTCAAACAGAAATAAAGGAGTTTTGGGGGTTTCCTCTCCTTTTCTCTGTTTTTAAAAGGTATTACTAGAGAAAGGGGAAAACAGAGGGGGAAAAAGCAGTAAGAAGTCAATTTTTTTTTCAGAAAAAAAATTACAGTTGTTCATAAAAAAAGCTTATGCAGCTGTTTGTAAATAGGAAGAAGGGCCTCAATTCTGATCACCATAAAATCAAAGGGAGGCCGAGTCTGATGTCAGTGCATTCAGTATTTTGGGTTTATTCCAGCTGTGGCCACCAAAGGGGTGAAATATTCCCTCTCTTCCCAGACTTTTCCCCCCGCTGTAGCTCTCATTCAGGACTGCCGTAGCCACTCAAATATCCTTTGCTGTGCTTTGGAAATGAGGCATACAGAAAAAGGATGTTTTATCTGAGAAGGTAGGTTCAAATTCTACAGGAACAAGTGACAACTTGATCTGTCTGTAACTTAGTTACCTCATCCGTAAAGTACTCTTTTATATTAACTTTTATACCACAGCCATTGCTACTGGAGCTGAATGTCTGCCAATCGTACATTAAGTTATATGACTATGCATCATTCAAATGATGTTGGTTCTTTCATCCTTTTCTTATAGGAGAGCATGTGCACGCAGTTTGGGGGTTTGGAGTTGCCATTTGACTGAGTTTCCAGTTGGCCTGGCCGATTTTGGTCTTGCTGTTGCTATCAGCACTGCCAGACCTGCTCAGACGGATCTGCAATGCGAAGCAGCTGTTGCTCTGGGCACCTGGTGTATGTTTGGAGGTGGCACCATCACCTGGGTTTAGTCAGGTTTTTAAGATGTGTTTTATTTCAGATAGACAACTCTTTATATTTACATTAGAGGGGCAGGGCAAAGAACGGAAGCTTGTGTTTGAAACAGGAGGTGGTTAGATTTGTCATGATTTTTATTTCATCGGTGGAGTGAATTCACTATTTCTGTCCCTAGAAAGTCCTCCCTTCCAGAAAGCGACCTGTTGTCCTTCTAGCAGAGAACTGCCTTGTTCCAGGAGAGTGAAGGTCTTGACCGTGCTTTACATCTTAAAGGTATGGACAGTCGTTCAGGTCATCTGGGCTCAGCCGGTTGCATGTCCAGGCTCAAGGTGATGCTGCATTAGCAGCAACATTAATGACTGTGGGAGGTTCAGATACTGCAAAATAATATCCAAGATGGACAGAAATATTTTTTACTTGAAGGGAGTCTCCAAATAGAAGCAACTTTGTCTAACCACGCAGCACAAGTTTGATGAAGTACCAAGAGACAGAGAGGTGAATTAGGAGTGAGGTGACAGCCAGAATAGCTTTGCTTTTACTCATATGTGTTTCAACATTAATGTTATTTTAACACACACACACACGCACACATTCTCTAACTTACTCTTTCTGAATAAAAAAATCTAGGCATTGCTCCAAACTGTTACGCCACAGTCTTCACTCAGGCAATATTGCCAATTTCTGCAATGGGTGCTTTTACGGAACTTGAATTTTAGGACTGAACCACTGCACAGTATCTCTTTTTTTGTTTTTCTTCTGTTAGGGAACATCCTTATTTGCCTATCTGGCATAGCTATTCTGAGTTATATTTACTGACTGGAAACTTGGCAAGTCCAATATTTGTTCTTGGTAACAAGATACTACCCACAGTTTTTACTTACCGGGTTCTGCAGCAACCAGGTGGAACATACATCATTAGTTTACTGAATAATGAATATACTTTAAATCATGATTCAAAAATGCTCAGTTACAGTATATTAAATTAGAAGAAAAAATCAATGTAAAACCAGCTTTCCATAGTAGAATTAACAGAATCAAAATAGGCTTTTTATCAACTTTATTGAAACTAATTCAACTTTCCAAGAACTAAAAATTGGTTTCCTGCCTTGACTGTTTTGGAATTACTTACTGTCATCTGTTTCAGACGTTAAAGGATATGATTTAATATCAGCAATAAGGCCTCTGTTCCTACTTTGGCAGGTGTTAATTATTTAAACACTTCTCATTTAAATTTGTTTCCAATCACTCTTTCGAGTGATTTGCTTCATACGTTTCTTCACGTGTATTTTCTGCACACACAAATAAAACCAGGGGGAAAGTCCCCCAATCAGTAGTTCTATTTCTCCACTGTTCAATCTATCTTTAGATAGGCAGATAGCGATAGAGGGGTATTTCATGTGTTATGGTCTTCAGTGATGGAATATAATATATAATAGATAATTTTTATCTCCTTTGTAATAATAAAAAGTTGTTCTCTTAGGCAGAGTGCTGTGGTTTCTGCATGGTAATGGCTGTACTCCGTGCAAATGAATTGTGAAATGGGTCACAGTTCCTGAAGCGTTCGTTGGGTTTGTAACAATATAGACAGACTTCTTCAGCAAAAAATGGGGAAAAAACCTCTAAAATAACTATAGTGATTCCTCCACACATACGATCCCACCAGTTGGTTTACTTACAGTGACAAAAACACAGCTGTATGAATATTGTCTCGTTCTGTCCAGCTACCTATTCATAATGATGAAAAATGGCTCCCTTGCTGTATATGCCTGAATTTTCATCTACCATCATGTTAGAATCATCCTGTCTGTTTTTTTATGTAACCTTCACCTTGCTTTACAACACTGCACCAGAGAAACAGGAACTCTTAGCGCTGTACAACAGACCTCTGCCTGGTGTGAAGTGAAATTCTCATTCTGCGACAGATAACTTGTAATTTAATACACAATTCTTGTCAGTAGAGTAACATAAGGGAAAGCTAGACCGGAGGGAAAGCCAGGCATAAGAGAGGGAATTTTATGCACCACTGGGAAATGAGAAGCTGACAACTATAGGTATTTCAGTTCTACAAGGCAAGTCATTTCATCCCGGTAATAAATGGAAAAGGTGGGTGTTTGTTTAGATTTAGGCCACTTGGTAATGATTTTAACACTCAGCCAAGCCTCCTGCCAAGACAAGCACTCCAAGGCCAAAATCTGTAATGAACTCTCATCTCCTCAATTATAGATTCAGCCCTGACCAAAGCGATATCCAATATCCTCCTCCCCGCTCTGCGAGCGCAGAGACGCGCTGATAGACATGCGAGCAGCGCGGCTCCGCATGGCTCCCACAGCTGCCCGGGACCCTGCAGCCCCCCCAGCCACCGCGCTGGGGCACCAGCACCCGCCACCTCCCCTTCGCCCTTCTCCTTGCCCCCCCACCCCCCAGTGAGCACAGAGGGAGAGAAATCGTGCCAGCGGTGCCGGGGAGGAGGAGGGGGGAAGGAGAGGATGGAGAGACCATCCTCCCTCCGCCTCCGAGATCCTCCCAGCCCCTTCCAGCGGGTGGGAGACCGAACCGGTGGAGCCAACTTTGCCCTTGCAGCTCTTCACAGTGATTTTGTTGGCAGGTCTCTGCCGGCTGGTTGAGCCTGGCCATGTCATCTGAAGCGCTGTGGTGGTGTGTAAGGGATACACGGTTCTGCAGCATGCTGCTCTTGGTCCAGGCCCATCTGCTTCTTTCTGTTACTTCAAGTGATCTTTAGTATCTCCCCCTGACTTGCACTTGTCACCAAGCTCCCTCTTTCTGATGCTTGTCCAGCAAAAAAATATAGAAGGTAACTTTATTTCCAAGACTTATATTTCATAATTCATCCTCCTGGCCTCACCCTCTAGCGTGTTTTCTGCCACCTTTTCCCATTGCTTTTGCTTGGTTTTCCCCAGAGGGTCTCATACTTCGTTGTTATCGTATATTTTTTTATCCATCCTGAATTGCAGGCATCCTGACCGCACCTGACTATTGGCTGGTCGAACTCCATCTTTTTCTTCTCTCTTGTAACTCCATAAACATTCACCTGTCTCATCCCAACCGCCACTGACCTACTCTCATGAAAGACCTCATAAAACCATGGCACATGTTTAGAAGCCGGAGACAATAACATTCAAAAGGATTTTTTGTTTGGAGAAGCAGATAGGTATCTACATCAGGGATAAGAATGTACCCATAGTTGCAGGGTTTAAGGAGCGGAAGAAATGCTGATGCAGCTTTTGCACGCTCTTCAGGGTGTGTGCAAATATGCAGGACCAGGGGCTCTGTGCGGCTGCTGTGGATGCTTGCTTTTTACAGTTACTTGTTGTGATCTGCTGCTGAGCTAAACGGATCCCTAGCTCTTCTTCAGCAGGCTTTTCAGTTCGTTGTCCACCTTCTTTACAGAAGGTGAGGTGTGAAGAGGAGAAGAAACATGTCAAGATATGGAAGAAAGAGCAAATTATTTGCCATGCAGAGGGAGCAGAAGAATGTCTTTCCACCATGGAGGCAGAGACTGTGGTTAATTCAGAAAATAACAGCAATAAATAAATAAATAAATGAGGAAATCAAAGCCAAAAAACCACGACCCCAGACTAGGTCTGTTTTACTCAGAAGTTCTGATTTTTGCTCAGAACAATGAGTCTGTTGCAGCAAGAAAGGCTTCCTTAGTCCTTTGTGCTTCCTTAAATAGTAAAAACTCTCTTTATATGGCTTTGTGTTCTTTATTTATACTGTGTGTTACAATTTTTTTTGTGCTGTTCAACAGCTCGTAGTGGGTGACAGAATTCTAGAGGGTAAGTGCTATATACAATACCTAATCCAGTCAGTCCAGTCTTTCAGTCATCTGTCATGGGTAGTCAGGCTTTATAGCTCACTCATGAGTTCAGTGTGACTCCTGAACAATTAAGAATCAGAAGTTTTGGTCTCCTGTTCACTGAAAAAAATGTAAAATATGTTTGGCAAAACTCTAGATGAAAAACGAAAAGAAAGATTATTACAACTGTTACTGGCATTCTCAGATTAAATCTGGTTTTGGTTCCTTTTTCTTCTAGTTACCTGCTTGTGTACAACAATCTTGGCAGAAGGCATTGAATTGTATGTAGGTTAATTACTTAATGTTTCTGAATTGCTTTGAACATGAAGTGAGTGCCAAGTATTACTAATATTATGTGAGACAACATTATAATAAGCTGGGGGTTTCATCTTCAGTTTCTTTTATCATCCATTAATGCATAAGCTTTGTTTGGTGCTATATATAGATTGTACATATAATTATTTGGATTCGCTACAGCTTGAATTCCTTTCCCTCCCTCACTGTAAAAGGAGAGAGACATAAAATGTAAAGAAACAAGCATTCAGAGAGGAGAACATTCTTACCATGACCCATGACTGAAAGGGATATACAGGGACCCCCAAGCCCAGGGAAGAGCAGTGCAGTCATCTAACCTAAAAATAAATCAGTTTGGTTTAGAAAAATATGTACGAGAAAGTTTTAAAAATATCAAGTTCTTCTTCTAATAAGCTGATCATGGCTTGGAAGTCGCACCTTCGTTTTGTGTAAACTCAAGTTCTGGACATTGCATTTTCAGAAGTAAAGTTAAAATTACCTTGCTACTTCCCTTGTCTAAATATTTCTGCAAATTAATTAACTAACTCTTTGAAGACTCTCAGGTGTGAATCACTAAGGCCTGCATTTTGGAAAAACTTTAATTTTTCTGGGCAGCCCAGTATCCTCAGCATTACAGACAGTAATTTTCTGTTTCAAAATAATATTACATGACACTGATAAGACTTACAGCTTAATTACAGATGGAAAATCCGTTGAAAGTGTTTGCCTTTTTCACATCATTTACAGATTTACCAACAACAACAAGCAGTAGAGCTGTACCTGCTTATGAATTTTGCAATTGTTAATGTCTTGGGTAAGTTTAGGAATTTCTATGGTTCTTTGGAGATATGTAAGTTGCTTTTATTGTGACAGTGGTCAGACTGTTATAATGATACAACCCATTTATTTAGTAGTAGGAAATCGAAGTGGTCATTCTAATTCCTTTGAAGCTGCTTTGAGGCTTGGATTGGTTCCATCTCAGTAGTGGACATTTTATAAGCTAAATAAATATTATTTCTCTTTTTGCTACCAGGCCTTATACGTTTCACATGACAAACCTATCTACATATCTGCAGACTATGGAGTAAGGGCATTTCCTAGTAGGCTGGTATTCACATACACTTGTCCAAAGGCATGGTTTGGACATTCTGATGGTCTGCTTCACAAAATAAAATTAGTTTGTTTTTTTTCCAAGGAAACAATTTTTTTTTAATCAGTTATGTTTCCTTTCCATGAAAACATTGACTTTTTGTCATAATTAAGGAAAAATAAACCTATGAAAAACTTTTTGAAAAACTATTAATTTTTTTTCAAAATGTTTTCATGGGCAGAGTCGTCCTTTTTTGATCAATATTAAGATTAATGTCTAGTTTCAGGAGACCAAAAGCTAGAGCATGTGTCTAGCAGACTAATAGTGTCTGTGCAAGTACAACTGTTTCCCTACCCAGGCTCTGAAAAACAAGGCCTATGTGGCTTTTGCCTCTCACACAAGGAGTAACTTGAGGGTTTAAAATGAAATCAAACTATATGGTACGTTGTCCAAGTGTATTGAAACAAAAATATAAATGTGAAAACCCAACACATCATAAATAAAATGAAATATATCCAAACATAATTAAAATACAAATCATGAATTAAAAAAACGCAAACATTTATCTTGTTAACTTGAAACCTAACTTGGGCAAAGCAGTTTCTTTTTCTTTGGTTTCCATGAACATAAGATTTTATGAGTACTGATATTGAATTACTACATATTATCTGAAAGTGCAACATAAGATCTGTCTGGGCAGTCAGTAAGATGTCATTCATTATTTTTTCACCTTGGGGACTGGATATTCAATCTGAAAAAATAAACACTTGATGTATGCTCCATCCGTATGACAGGACCTTCTGTTACAGCTTCCTTTCTGATATACAGCTCCTACCTGATTCCAGCTAAAGGAAACCCTATCAGATTCACCTAGGTTGTAACTTACTCCTAACATACCCCCTGGAGCTGTTCATTTAAAAAAAAAAAAAAGTTTAAAAGTATGTTTTCCTGTTAAGTATTGATATGTTAAATGCTGCTTCTATTTTGAAAGCTTGGTAAATGTTTAATGCCAGTTTTGTCTGATCTTGTGTGTTTATAAATGGTGTTCTGCCGATTCATGTCCTCTGGCAGCACTGAGAAGTTTTCCTAGCAAAGGGATGAAAGATGTCAAATTTTAATTCCGTAGCAATTTCCCTTCTTGCCTATCACTTTCACAGACTTTATACTGTGTCATGAAACTGCCATGCTCTAACTGACTTCCTACTTATGTATGAAGGTATTCAGGCACCTCTCAAAGTTTTACTGATCAGGTTGGGTTAGGAAGGTGTTTCCAGCATAGCAGCGTCAGCTGAACACGTCACACCACCTTTCTTCTTATCGCTGCTGTTGGAGAGCTGGTGTTCCAGATCAAAAGAAATCTCTTTTTCTCTTGCTCGTTTGAAGATGCGTGTTAGTGCCTCTGCACCACAGCCTGCTGGAGAAGAGAAAATATTTGGCTAAGGAGAACGATGCTGTGCACTTGGACTTCACTTTCCGCCCAATGAAAGAGTGAGGTCTCGTGCACCGAAAAATAACGGAGATATGGCTGAGCTGCTTGCATCCCTGTCATGCCCCGTGCTGGCAATGACAGACCAGGCTGATCTCTTAACTGCCAAGAACTCCTGTCTTGAAACCAAAAAACCTGTAATATGGCAGAGATCTTGTCCAGAAAATCTGACCTTGCATCTACAGTCTTTTAGCCTAACAATGCCCTTAATATTTATGGGATCTAGTTGTATTATACTTTAAACAAACTGCTGCTGTCTAGTTTGAAGTTCCACCCACATCTGCAGAAGTATTTAGGTGCTGAACTCCTTCATAGGTGCTTTGCTCTTCTGGTGACATCAATCCTCCCTCCCACATGGTTCTTCTCTGCTCAGGTACCACCAAGATAGATGCACAGCTGTGCCCAGGAAAGAGACTTCATAAAGGAAAATACATGTCAGAAAAAGGTTAAAACTCCAGGGCTGTTTGAGACAAATGGAGAAGAAGAACTTAAACTAATGAGGTAGGCTAAGCATTAATGAAATTTAGATAGACTTTTCAGAGAAGCTAATTGAATTGAATAAAGTACAAGTGGCAGCAGCTTTAAAAAAGATTTAAGCATGATTTTTTTTTTTTTTTGTGGTAAAAATATTAACAGGCCAAATTGCTAAGTCAAATAAAGTGAGAGATCTAAAAATAAGGGAAAAGCATTTATTACTTCCACAGTTAGATAGTGCTTCACACTATCCATGCAATTAAGGTTAGAACTGCTACAGAGAGTCTGTTATCAGCATATTTGGATGTGTGAAACATGGTATTAAAAAAATAAACTGTACTGTTTAGGGGGTTTCTGCTTTAAATCTAGTGCAAAACACAGAAATTTTCCATGAGAGTTTTTAAGTCACAAATTAAGCAGAGAAACTCCTCAAAAACTTGACCTGTATTTTAGATTCTACGCTACCAAACTGCAGGAGAATCACCATATTCGTACACAAACCTCCATGTAATTTGTAGTGCAAGTGAGAAACTCCACATGAAAATACCCTGCATTAAAATCCCTATTAAATCAGCTATTAATTTAATACAGCAAATTAAAAGCCACTCTAAGCAGGTAGAAAACCCCAACGGCACAGCATCTGTGCACACTTTACTTCAGCCTAATACATTGCCTGAAAATTTTACAGTAACTGAGTTACTAGCAGCAATTTTTGAGACTTTGGAGCTGTTGCAGCCAGTTGCCTGACACCAGGAAAAGACACTGGAGTGGAAGGGCTTTTGCAATATAATGGCAGCAAGGAGGCTAATAAAGTGATTGTAAATGGTCTGTTTAGTGAGGTGGGTGAAACCAGGGATGGAGTGAGAGTATGAAAAGCACGTCTTGTTCTTACTTTTTTTCCCCCTTGATTGAGAAAGACATAAACATATCTATTAAAATAAGTGGAGAGAGTTCATAAAGATAAATTAACACAAAGTTCAAAATAGCCTTTGTTATTTTTCACTGAAATACGCCAAATATGATCCAACACATCATATTTGATCTTGGAATTATATTTCAGGTGAGGGCAGCATGAGTATGAATTTAAACTAACATCTTCTCCTGACATGCTCTGACAGCGGGCTTACCTCCCTTCGAAGGGAAAACCAGCCCTTTGAAGGACATCTTCCAGTAAATGGAGAAAAAAATGGTGCAGGAGCATTACATTCCAAATGTAATTTATCTTTTTTACATACACACAGTAGTTCTGGGAGAGGGGAAGCTACGCTGTACGGGGGCAAACGCCTCTTCCAGGGCTACCTGCTAGTGTGAGCACAAGACGTCTTAAGAGCCAAGTCTTTGCCAGGGTATCCCCCACTGCTTTCATTGCCTTCGCTGCAAATACCACCAAGGACTGAATTTTAAACAGAAAAGCGTAACAATAATACAGAATATTTGCTTCCTAAAAGAACATGCCACTTGGTGATACTAGTGGTAGGTATCTTTGGGCAGCACTTCAGTCTGCATCATTCCTGTGAATTTCCAGGAAATGTTTTCACCAGCATATTAAAGAAAAATGAACAAGAGAGGGGCATAAATGCCCTGTGCAGAGTTTCTGCATTCTTTTTTCCAGTTTAGATTTCAGGTGCCTTATAGGGAAAAATAAGCAGCAAAGAAATGTTTGGTTTTGGGGTTGAAAAAAAGTTGCAGTGTATTGGAAGGAAGGATGTGGTTAAAACAAATGCCTAGAAGGCAGCAGATAACAGTTCTATTCCCAGATCTGGCACAAATACTCTTTTTGACCTTGCACCAAAGCATTTCCTTGCTTAGGGACCAGTTTCTCTGTAAAACGGGATGATAATAGTGCTTAACTACCCTTCCTGACAGAGGAACAGGGAAGTTTTTATTTATACTTGTTACAAGCTTTCAGAACCTCAGAGAGATTAAAACTGGATCAGTTTGGGCCTGCAGATTTGAGTCTTTCCTTCAAATAAAACGTTTCATTTATAGTGTTAGATTTATTTTATACTAATTATATATATTTTAAAAAATAACCAGCATTTGCACTGATTTACTCAGTCCTGCAAATAATTAGCTAACTCCATTACTTGAAAATTCTATTTTCTGTTCTTACATTCAAAAAAAAAAAAAAAAAAAGAGTAATAATTCTTCTACAAGTATATGACCAAGAAGTTTAACTTCTGATAGAACATTTTAACGTTAATAGTGTGCTCCTGATGAGCTGCTAGAGAGGAAAACAAAGATGCTTTTTGCACCTTTTAAAATAACTTAGAGGAATGCTTTGATTGTTTTTTAGAAATAAGCACACATGAAAAGTGGCATTTCCCTATTTCTCTTCCAGTGAGTTCTGGAGCAGAGAAATCCCCCAGGCAAGACTTTCAACTTGCTTCCTTCCATCACGGAGCAGAGAAGCGTTGCTGAGGCCTGCAGAGCCTTCCAGCTTGTTTGAAGATGGAGGAGACTATTATCTGCTATGATTCAGCACCCATTGGACAAACTATCTCACCCCTTTCTGGCTTTTTAATATGTTTTTTTAAAACCTCGTCCTTGAAACTGTGTCCCAAACAGGTCAGCCAGGCTTAGGACTCTGGCCCAGCAATGCTCACCCTTAACTGAAGTGATGTTTACACATAATATCTGTTTAAATTATGAAATGCCTATTGTGAAAACAATAGACATATTCAATCACTGTATCCCAGAACAAATGAGAGAAATATTCCAGAGCTCCTATCAGAGCTTAATAGGTATAATTTTGCTAGCGATATGGTAATACACAGCAGCTTTCCCCGGACGGCTGTGTAAAACAAAGAAGTGGTTGTCAGCCTTTCAGAATCAGATGTTAATGATATTTCATGTCTTTGTTGAGTCTGTGGAAAGCAGCTACTGCACCTAAAAGGGAAATGACTTCCATACCAACCTCCCCCAGCCAAAGTCTTTCAGATTGGGAAAACTGGATGAGGTCCATATTTATACTTCGGAAAGAGGTGTAAAAGAAGATTTCAAGACAGTATTGACTGAGCTGTCTCCCAGTCTCTTTTCCCGAAGTTATATCTTATCATTGTGATGAAAGTTTTTAGTTCAGTGTATTATGGTCTCTTTTTTTTTTTCTTTCTCTCTTTTTCTTTTTTTCAAACATATACGAGAAAAGAATGTAATGTAAGCAAAACTCCAATGTGTTTCTGGCAAATGAGGAGTGTTTTCTACATCTCATATATTTTTGGAAGCGTTTAAATCCAAAAGTAATACATCTTCCAAATCGGGAAGAAGGCTTTTTATTAGACTGATGCCTGCACACAGCAGAGAGAGGGTTGTCTGCCCCAGCGTTGCAGCAAGCAGGGACTGGTGCTCTGCCTGAGCTAGTCTGGAAGATTGGAGCCAGCCAAAAGACGGGTTTCTGTAGCTTTATTGCTGCAACTTCATTTTGCTGTACTACTGTGTGTCTTCACTTCTGCAAACTTTCTTTCATTTGTTTTAAGAAGAGGTCTTAATTCCAATGCAAAATCCATCCAGAAAGGAGGGCCCCTCAGCACTGTATTCCAGCTGGTGGGGATTAGCTTAGTCCTTTTACCGGATACGTATCATTTTAATCTTAAGCCTTTAGACACTGTACAACATACTATTAAGTCTGTTACCAAATAAAACACTAAAAGGCTGATTCACTAAGGGTTACACACCCTTTGCAGGGAAAAAACTAACATTTACAAAGGGATAACTGCCAAAAATCACTTAAATTTCATGTCTTTCCTATTTACTAAATCCCACATCCACCATGTGTACAGTAACTTCCTTCAGATATGCCCCTGGGAGAAGTGCAAGTCAAAATAAAGGGGAAGTTGCCCCCCTAAAATGTGTCCCTAACTCTAAAGAGTGATTTATATTGGTTCACATCAGAAAGTCTGAAAAATGAAAGTTATGTTGTTCAGGAATAAAATGAAACCTTCCAGAAAGTGTGAATCATGTACTTGACTTCTATGATAACGAGTAATACATTTCCTATAGGAGTTAGTGGTTAGGGTATGAAACCGGGGCATAAGCAGGCTAAGGGAGTAATTCGCTAATGGTCTTGTGCAAGTGACTTTGACTGCAGTTTCTAACTTGGGTGCTTAAACTGAAGCAATGTTGCAGCGCTTGGTTATTTGGGGAAACGTGGGTGACAGAATCACTGGACCTGGAACCACTCGCTTGGGTTGTTGACAGCAAATGCAGATGCCTGACTTCACTCCCTGTGGAGCTTCTTAAACGGTGTTTTATCTGTCTGTTAAGGATGAGGCAAAAACACTCTGATATTTATAATGTGCTTTGGATGAAGGGAGCGATCTAAATGTGAACTATGATAGCCAGTGTTTATTGGCTAGCCTGTTGTTCTGACACAGGTTCAGAAGTGTCTCACCACATATTTTAGCTAGTCATTTGAAGTTAATCACTATAGCTCGTCGTGCTAAATTAGTGCCTACGCTTGTAGGACCATCTTAAGGCACAGTGGTCACCTCAGGAGATCATTAGGTTCTGGCAACAGAACAGCACTGTGAATGAAACTGCATTGATAGTCTGTGTCCTAACGTTTGGGTAACACAAATGATTTAAGTTTTCTTCTAGGGGATTGGGTTGTTGTTGTTGTTTTCAGTAAGAAATAACTCATCTGTTTTGGAAAACATTGTTTAATGTATAATGGAATATTCCACTAGCACTGACAGGCAGAGCTGTGCCATGCCAGACAGCCAGCCCCGGGAGCTTGGCTGGCCAGGGTGACTGCAAAACAGGGTGCAGGCACCCCACTGGTGCTGGGTTCAGTGCCCCCCGACTGCTATCTTCCGCAATCCCAGCTGTACGAAAAAAACCTGTTCCTAGGCGTGTTGGTTAGGAAAATTAAAAACCTGAATGTACGTTACGACTGTGTTTTTTGTTAGAGGATAAATGAGTATAAAATAATAGTATATAGAATTTACAAAGTCTTTTTACATACAAGATATTTGAGTAAGATAAATGGTAAAATCACCATATGCATTAAGCCCTGGGATAAAGTACTACTAATCCTGTTGTGCAGATACAGAAGTTGAACTAGAGGCAAAGATTTTTGTCTGGGAACTGAGGTAAAGATTTTTGTCTCAGCCAGGATTATAATTCAAAGTTTTTATGTAGTAGCCCTATGGTCAGACCATGCAATTCTCCCTAGCTCAATTTTATTGCAAGGGTCTTGGTGTCTTCGTTAAAGGCCTAGTTTGAGGGATCATATGATTTTTGTTAAAATATCAGTATTCATATATTAAAGAAAAATGTTTCGAGGCCATATATTGTGGGAAAAATCTGGAAATAAAAAGCGTCACTCACATATACCCTGAAGGCTCCAAGGACTACTAGACAATGTAAAAAACAATCAAAACCAAAATGTGTTTCTTCATGTAACAGTCATGATTTTAAAGACAATTTTGTGATTTTAGGGGATCCAACTCATGATTTTTCAGTACTTGGCCGTGGCAATATTGTTAGCCTGCAGTGGAGAATTTGCATCTGATGACCAAGTTCCCCTGTCACTTCACATAGAGTTAGTTTGTTTTGGAGGATCATCAGATACAAATTCTGTTACATGTTAACAGCATTGCCAAGCTCAAGCATTCAAAAATCATGAGCTAGTTTATTCTACATGGCAAAGCGATTAGTGAGAGAAAATGCAACAACAACAACAACCCAACAAATGCTCTTAATATTTATTCCGTTGTCTCCTCTCTATGAGGCCTTCAACAATGCCGTGGTTCACCAGAACTAGCCTATTTATCTTCAGGGACGAGAGAGATTTCTGAAGTCTAATGACAAAAATATGGGCCTTGCTCTGCAGTATCCATAAGCTGTTTTAGGGGGGGATGCAGTGTGAAGAATTTACGAACAGAACTGGTCTGAACAGTCTTTGTTACTGCAGAAATAGGAAGAGCAGCACCTGGGAACCTCCATCAATGCATGACTATATTTATAGAAACACCATTAGGGGGAGCTCTGTAATAGACTTAATGCCAGTGTTTACAGCTTCCTCACCTTAAAAACCACTACCTTCACTTTTTCTTATTAGTAGTAAACGAATGGCATTTAATACATTAGTCTTTATGGTACTTCCACCATCTTCTTCATCACCACCACTGAGACTGGCAGACACTATGGTGACTAAGTCGCCATAAAGACCAATGCAGAATAGAACGATCAGTGTCAGAATAAATGGGGTAAATTAAGTGCATTCTTGGATAGAAGTTGCTATGATTAGCTGTGTGATTCTGCTGTTTTCTTTGATAGCCCCATTCAATTGCAGAGTCTTGCTTTAAGTATTTGTGGCCCTTAAATGAGGTACCATCTTGAAGAAACCTTTCATTTATCACCAAGATCTGTTGCTATAGAGGTCCTGCTGTGAATTTCTCAGGGACCCATCCATTCAGCTGAAGTCCCCTCTGCTCTGAAATGTCCTCTCTTGAATCCTATTATGTGAAAGAGAATGGGCTAAGTAATTACACCTAATACGTATGTGATACATCATGTGATATAGGATGCAATATGGTACATCAGTCACAAAGCCAGCAGTCAGATGCATTCTTTTTTATATAGAAAGGCTTGTTCTTATTTTTAGAAAGACAGAGCTTTTTTTGGCTTTCTGTGAAGTGCAGGACTTAGAGATTGTGATTTGGAGAGCTCTGTATGACTGCAAAGCTGCAACAAAAAATGAGGACCTATAGAAACTTGGATTTACATTCTTAAATAAGATGCAGTGTCGGATAACAACAAAGTAGAAGGATAGGATGATCTCCATTTCATCTATCTGGAGGAATAAATCCCACATAGCTAGACAAGATGCTGAGATGAACCAGTATTTTAGCATACCGTGAGTAGTTCAGAGTAATGGGAAATGTCCAGTTTTTCTGAAGGATAACCAGGGAATAATTAGTTAAGCAAAAGAAAACTTTACCCCAAAATCCAAACAACAGTTTGGCACAGTAAAACCAAATTCATTGCTAAGATTATGTCTGTTTAAGCTAAAAAGTGCTTTCAGTTTTTAATTTGGCCTGTTGTTCTTATAGATGAGAATATGGGAGAGCCTAGAAATTTACTCTTCATACTTTTTTCATGCTGACTTGAGGCACATCTTAAGTACTTTTAAAAATTTGCAAAACGCTCTCCCCATTGCTCAAAATATGATGTGAGTGAACTCTAGTGAATTCATTCCCAAAGAAATAGATTCAAGTAATTGCTGTACTATTGCCAGCTTCTGTAAAACTGCCTGGCAAAAAGTGTGCAAACAGTTCATGCAACATTGCTTTGGCCCTTTATACAACAATGCCACATTTAAAATAGCAAACTTTATTCTCCTTTGTACCAGGACAAAGTAGGGGGAATAGAGATAGCAGTGTGAATATTACCAGAACACGTTCTGAGAAGCACATTCTTATCATGGTGGGGCTTCTAAGGGTTTGGATGGCCTTCACTCTATTGATCCTGGGACATCAATGTCCTAACTAAGAAATATGCTTCCATGAAACCCTACAAGAAACTAGTTACCAGAACCTTTAGTTTCTGTCATTTCCAAAAAAGCATAAACTGTTCTACCTGGTCTTTTTGCTGGGATATGAACTTGTTCCCAGTGTATAACTGCTTCAATTTGTTGATGTCTCTTCTGCTTTCTCTCTGGGTCATTACTACCTTCAGCACAGTGTTTGCAAAGCTAGATCATGAGCTCCTTGGGGCAGGGAACCTGCCTTTCTCTATTTGTACTTCAGTTGCTAAGAAAGCCCATGGATGCCACACAAAAGTGGTGATGAATATTACAGGAGTACTAAAGCACTTTTTGCATTGTAAAGGGAATGACATTTGCCTGCTCCTAGTAAAACTTGAACCATTTATGGCAGAGTTAAATATGTTGTATCCTACCTAAAGGAGAACTGCTGCAGGAAGCGCCTCCAGCCCAGCAGAAGTCCTGGTCATCTCTCTCTTGAACTTTGCCCCATGCAGACAATAGTCTACAATGAAACTGTTGCAAAACTGTGAAATTGCAATAAACCCTCCCAAACTGCCAGAGCAAACAAACTTTTATTCCAGTGAGGCCAGGACTGTCTGCAGCCTCAAGGTCAGGGCCAGCTGCATTGAATGGTGGAGGAACTGGATACTGACTGCAGCTCTGAAGCATACAGATATTTTCTTACATTAAATGTTCCAAAAGCAGTCACTTGTTGGCACTTGGAACTGTTGTATTTCAAGGCTGCACCAAAAAACAATGACTATTTCTTCTGGACTAGGGGAAATTATCAGATGATCAAAATGAACTGATTTTTTTTTTTTTCCCCCTAGAATGCTAGGTGTGTTTGTTAACACAGAAATCCTCAAGACTAGGATACTTGAAGTATTTGTCAAATTATTTGTAAGATTTCAGGGTATGGGGGCTGGCAGTCCAAGAAGACCTTGCTTAAAGGCATAGCAGAAAGCAGTGCCTTGATGCGTCTTACCAATGTGGAGGAGTGGGTCTATTTGGCCAGAAAAGTTTCAGTATGCAACTATTTGGTTTTGTGCAATGCAGATAAACCTGGAGACTCAACATCCAGCCTGTTATGCATACTCTAGCATGCTCAAGACCTTACTTGCCTACTTTACTTTGAGGTTACAGTAGGCATCAGGATAGACCAGAAGATGTTCTTCTTGAGATCAAAAGTATATGGGACCTGAAACTAGGCCAGTCATGATTCTTCTTGAAAGGCATGAAAGCGGGTTGAGGACTTCTAGGAAAACCATGGGAGCTTCAGTTGAAGGCTCTTCTGGAATAGTCTTGGAGTCTGCTCCTCACCACAACTAGAATAATGAAAAAGGAGAGCAAAATAGGTGAAGGCAGTGAACAGAGTTTTCTTCCCTACTGTTTCAACCATGAACCGTCAGGGAAGAAAGACAGAGGGAGTGATGGAGAGAGAGAACTGATGCAGGGAGAAAGAGCATGCCTCAGGACACACTGCCTGCATATGTCACCAACACTGACCACTGAGGAGAAGCACACCAAAAAGTATTAAACAGGCATTAGTTTAAATGTTGACCCAGAAGCTAGAAGACACGAGAGAAGGATGCGATGATGGAAATTTTAGGGGCTGTGGTGAATAGGTGAATTAGGGGCTGTGGTGAATTAGGATGTGCAGTAAGAGAGAGCTGGATACAGTAACCTCTTGAGTTCTCCACCATCAATCGCTGTCAGTAAGGAATTTGTGGCCAGCAGAACTGTGTGGGCATTTTGGAAGGTGCATGATGCTCCTGCCAGAGTTAGTCCCTCACAACCCTGACTTTAGGGAGTATCTGCCTTAAGTCTTGCAAGGTAGGCATGATGATCTGTGAAAAAGGTCTGTCACAAATATATTTGCAAAATTCAGTAGCTATTAATTACAACAAAAAAGCAAAATAACTTTTGTGCCTTCTGCATCTACCCAAAATACACTTGAGGGTTTTGAATATCTTTTTCTATTCCAATTCCAGATTCTTTTAGGAAGACCTCTGAACTGCTTGATTATAATTGATTGGTTCCTTATACAATTTGTGGTAAAGCATTTCATGACTAAATGATCTCTAAAGTTAATAGAAATCCCTGTTCCTCCAACATTTTCCTGTTGCTGTCTGTTGCCAGTTGAAAGTCTTGAACCCATGTTGATTTAGCTCCAACTATGAGAGAAAAATAGAACATTTTGAAGTTAAAATTTCAAAAAAATTAGCTTATGCCACAAGACGTGACAAGTTGAATCTCAGAATATTCATGTCTTGGTCACCAACATAATCTCTGCAAACAGAACTCCAGAAGAAGATAGAAGAGGGATTCAGGCTAGGATTCAGGCTAGAATTCAGTCTAACTGCTGATACAGTGTAAATTGCAACAGATGAAAGAGACAAAAAGAGAAGGCTGCAACATTAGAAAATTATTATGGCAAACTGTCTTTCCTTCTTTGAGGAATGACAGAGGAGCAAATACTGCACAAGTGTGATCAAGGTTGTCCGAGAAGTGAGGTACTCACTTTGAGGGGAAAAAAAAAATTACTTCAGCAAAATTCCGATAGAACCTTTGAGTGGAAACTAAAATTGCTATGATATCAACATCACCCACTTTCCCCTGGGAGATTTCCACTCCACGGAATGGGCTGGAAGGTCATTTTTTACATGTCCTTGTACTATGTACAACGAATCTGAATTCTGTTGTATAAAGACCACAACACTTGCTCCAAAAATATAACAGCTTTTGAGGTAGTTATGGGAGCAATTCTGCAAAACTTTTTTAGAGGAGATGTATACTGACCCGGTTAGACAGATCCTTTCACTAGGTTTTGAAAGTATGGTCAGTGTTTCTGTGAACATAAGTAATTAGTTCAATGAAAGCAGTGGCTAAACATCTTTATTTTTGTGGAATGCGACATGGGATTTTTGTGGGATTCATAGTTGGTCTAAATCTCACGTTCCATACAGCATGCAAATGGGTTTCTTTTGCATATGATTTGCAAATGGTGTAACTGTTATGTGTAGACATGCTTAAAAATTCACTAGTACTAACATTCCTTCTAGACAGTAAAAATCCCAAACAATTCCAACCACAGTTGTCTCATCAGTGTCAGTTTAAAATTCAGTACTTTGTACAGGCAGTAGAAAAACTGTTTCTAGGCACATTTTTGCAGAGATAAATTTATAAACTAACTAATCACTCAAAGACTTTATTGAATTTCAAATATTTTTGAAAAAAAGTCCATCAAAAAAGTGTGAAACAATATTGATGAGAATTTGAAAACTTTCAATCTGATCCATGAGTAACATCTGGTTTAATCTTTCCTATCAAATTTTAAATAATTAAAATTTTCAGGAAGTACTAGCCAAGCTCTGAATAGTGTCTTGTAGTGATTAATCCAATGAGTAAAGTTACTTGTTTTATTTAACAAATTGGAAATGCAGAAATTTCTCATACTTCCACAGGACTGCTTCTTCTAATTTCTAAAATCACATTGTTCACTGATACGCTTTTAAAGACAATCATAGTTATAATAAATGTAATGAAACTTGCCAGCAGCATTTTGTTACGTCAGTAAAAATATATGTTCTTTGACCAAGCCGTCAGTCCCATTCATTTTTGACTTAGAATGTCAAATTAAGAGGGTATTGTGGGCTGGGAAGAATGTTTTCCGTGTAAAGATTATTTTTATACCGCAATGTTTACTGCTTGAATAAAATAATGCAAATGCATTTCACAAGATGGAATTTCAAAGTTTCAACTTCTCTGTTCCTTGCGTGTGAAGCAAAAAGTCTGTATGCCTTCTTTTCCATTCTACTGCACCCTCAGTAGGGGTAAATAAATCAAGAAAACTTTGAATGTGAGCAAAGCTTTAGAGGAGATAGCTGTTGTATTCCATTTTTTGGTAGATGCAGGCAGTGGGATCCTGACTTTAAGAATTGTTTGATGCGTGATCTCTATGTGGCTGTTCTCTCTCTTTTCAGAGAGAATTCTGAATAATTTGACAGGGTAGAGAGATGTCAAATGTGGCTTTCTGCTTCATCATGATCAGAAATGTTTGATATGTTATTGATTTGATTTATATGGGATTTGCTGGGAAGTGAGGCATCTACTGGGCTATTCATCCTGCCAAAGGCACAAGATCAGACAGCTCTCAGGTCATGTTAGGCATGGTTGGCCGAAAACAACTTTCCTTCGTTCTTGGACTTTTGCAGGCATGTTTCTAACTTCTAGTGAAAAAAAGTCCAGGGCTATGCAGTACCAAGGACCTCACTCGTCATATTTACTTTCACTGAAAAATACTCTGTTGAG
The DNA here is from genome assembly GCF_000690835.1 of Fulmarus glacialis. Lineage (NCBI taxonomy): Eukaryota > Metazoa > Chordata > Aves > Procellariiformes > Procellariidae > Fulmarus > Fulmarus glacialis. Next base: position 48,937 of record NW_009198590.1, on the reverse strand, counting down.
CAAGCAGTCTCATAAAAATGCACTAGAATGAAATCTCTTTCTAAGAAAAAAGTCTGAACATGAATGGATGGAGGTATTGATAAAGGCAGACTGCTAGAAGCCAGGTCTGGAGTGATTTTGACATTTTCTTAATTTCCTGTCCTGGGCTGAACAGTCTCTCCCTTTTCTTTCCCTTCTCCTCTCTCACGTACATGGATTTTACATCAATGTAATTGGCTTTGGTGGCCTAAGCCCCCTGGTGTCTGTAAATTTTGTTCAAGATTTATGAGGTTGCAACTAAGATTAGAAACTGGATTTGAGAATAGCATATATCATGCAGAGATATGAATGGATTCATTTCTCAAGAAAATTAGATGGGTGAATTGAAAATATTTTCTTCTTCTGCTACAGTAATAGAGAAAGGGGGTTTGTATGCTCATTCAAAATTATGGCCTCTGAATCAAATCTTTAATATATTTTTCAATACATGATAATTTTATCTGTCATCACTATCAAATAGCTTTAATGTTATTCACTTAATATCATTCAAGAAACAACTTAACTAATGTCTCCAACAGAGAATTCATCTTCTGTTATTTCTCCAGCTGTATTTTCCTTCTTACAATCCCCAAAATGACTCTAGCGCTGACTCCTCCTACTAAATTACAATATCCAAACAATTTAAATTAGTATGTCATGAGATTGGAGTCGTTTTGTGTTTGACCTAATTATTAAAATTACTTTCTGAGAACTAATGGCGTAATTACTCTTATAATTAGTAAAATAAAGAACCTGTAACTGCTCAGACTGGGAGCAGCTGATATGATCAAGCTTTAAATTGAAAAAATCCAAAATTTTCTTGCCCATCGTCTGTAGCTCAGTACGTTTCAAGGGGAAGGCTGATACATGCCTGCAATGACTATGTTTAAACAATTAAATCTCGTCTCCACCTTAGCGTTTGATTCATTACTCACTGATGAACCTTTGTCCCTACTTGCCTGTTACTGGGAAAACATACAGCAACGTCTACTACAGATACCAAAACATACTTGCGCAGCACTAGTGATACTGCCCTGTGATAAAACAGGTATGGTAGGCTAAGTTAAACTGAAAAAAGGGCTCGAGTTAGAGGCTGACCTTCACCGAGCAGGCGGCCTGGGGCTGCTGCCTGCAAAGCTCACTGCCCAGCAGAGCCCTTGGGCACCAGCATCAGGCGTCACTTCCCAGCAGCCCCTATCACCGGCACCGATGTGTGGCTACGCTGGAAGCAGAGGGGGTAAAGCTAGGACCCGGCAATCTTTGCTGTCTACCCTTTTTCTCTCGTCCTTTCTCCTCTCACTTCCTATACCACCAGAGGGAGAAGGCTGCCCACCTTGCCGATGCCCACTGGGACCTTCTTGCATGAGCAGACCCCGGGTTACATTGTTTGGAATATAATCTATGTATATAGAGTGCACATTATGCCCTTTTGTACAATTTCCCTCTTGAGAAAATATATCCCTGGTGTAATTGTTTGGCTGGTTTGACTATGGATGACATAGGCATGTTTGTGTCTCAGATTAGATACACCTCCCAGGGAAAAGTACATTTCCCTTTTACTTACTGTGTATTACACCCATTCTAGAAGACCTTTCATGTTTATTTCTAGCATAGCGCAATATGCAGATGTTTTTTATTATTGAGTGAATGGTGGAACCCCCTTCTGGCTGGATTGCATTTCTAATCTATTTATTTTGTTAAGCAATCAGTCAGTGTATACCTCTAGTTTTATTGAGGTATCTCTCATTTTGATGCTAAAGTTTCTGAGAGCTTCAAGTGGATGGCATTGTGTTTTGCAGTAATTTTCTCTTGATTTGCAGCCCTGAAATGCCAGAAAA